>NW_024427338.1:0-83198 GCF_017639655.2 Falco naumanni
GGGACCCTCCCAGGACCCCCCTGGGACCCCGGGACCCTCCTGGGACGCCCTGGCACCCCAGGACCCTCCTGGGACCCTCCCAGGACCCTCTGGCACCCCACCCCAGGACCCTCCCAGGACCCCCTGGGACCCCGGGACCCTCCCGGGACCCCCTGGCACCCCGGGACCCTCCCAGGACCCCCCTGGGACCCCGGGACCCTCCTGGGACGCCCTGGCACCCCAGGACCCTCCTGGGACCCTCCCAGGACCCTCTGGCACCCCACCCCAGGACCCTCCCAGGACCCCCTGGGACCCCGGGACCCTCCCGGGACCCCCTGGCACCCCAGGACCCTCCCAGGACCCCCTGGGACCCCGGGACCCTCCTGGGACCCCCTGGCACCCCAGGACCCTCCTGGGACCCTCCCAGGACCCTCTGGCACCCCACCCCAGGACCCTCCCAGGATCCCCTGGGACCCCAGGACCCTCCCAGGACCCCCTGACACCCCAGGACAACCCTCCTGGCATCTTGCCCCTCCCCCAGTCGTCCCCCCCGGGGGTGCAGGCAGGGTCTCCAAGGCAGGACAAGGAGGGGGACCCCCACTCTGGGTGTTGTTTTGGGGCGCTCCACCCTACATTGCAGCGCTGTGAGGAGGGGGCTCAGTCCGACAGCACTGGAGGGGTCCCTGTTTGGGGGGGGGGGGGCTCACATTGTTGCGGGGGGCGTTGGGCTGCACAGGGTCCTCGGCGGCCAGGGCGATGCTGCTCATGGCGATGACCATCAGGATGCACATCTCGAAGTACCGCAGGTTGACGATGTAGTGGCACAGCCGGCGAAACCTGGGGGGGGAGGGGGGACGGGGACATGGCGGGGGGGGTGGGGGGGTGAGGGGGACCCCCCAGGGCCCCCCCAGCCCCCCCCCCCCTGCCCCCGGTGGTGCTCACGGGTTGGTGGTGGAGAGGATGAACATGGAGCTGTAGGGCACCATGGGCTTGGGGCCGTTCTCGTCCTGCCCGTCGCCTTCCTCCTTCTTCTCCTCCTCCTCCTCCTTGCGGAGGCAGCGGCTCGGGGTTGGCGTTCCTGTTCACTGCGGGAGCAGCGCTGTCATGACCCCCCGACCCCCCCAGACCCCCCCCCCCCCCCGGCCACCACAGACCCCCCCCCCAGACCTCCTGCCCCGCGCCCCCCACCCCCACCCCCCCCATCTCCCACAAACCCCAGCCCCCAGGGGTCCCCCCTACCTTGCACCAGGGCACTGGTGGGGGGCGGCGGGAGGGGGGGTGGGATGTCCACAGCCGTGTGCTCTGGCTTCCCCCCCCCCTTGGCGAGGTTGTTGTGGGTGCTGGGGTTGGTGACCACCAAGCTGTTTTCGGGGGGAGGGTTGGTGGTGACAGGGGGGCGGCGGGGGGGGGCTCCGGTGGGGCAGGCGGTGTGATTGCCCATGGTGGGGGGCGCGGGGGGCTCGGCAGTGGCCAGCTTGTTGTTCTTCATGTTGTCGATGTCCTCGGCTACGGGGGGCTCCCGGCGCCCCACGTCCTGCTGGATGGGGCGGGTGGTGGAGAGCGTGGGGCCGGCCGGCACGCCAGGGGTCTGGGTCTCCCTGGGGGGAGGCGGAGGGGAGGGGGCTCAGAGGAGACCCCCCTGTACAGCTCCCAGGGGACTCGGGCCCCCCCAAGAGCTGGCGGAGCTCCTGGGGTCCTGCCATCGCCAGGGGGTCCTGTGCGCTCACCTCCGCCGCCGGTGCCGCCTCTCCTTGTCGTCCCGCCTGCCCTCGCCATCGTAGGCGGCCGGTGCAGCGTGGCGGTGCCGCCGGCGTCGCTCACCATCCCCGTGCTCCCCGTCCCCCTCGCCCCGTCCCGGCCGGCCACCCTCCCGGTGCCGCGGCCGTCGCTCGGGCCGCGTGCCCTCCTCGCCCTCCTCGGCCACCCGCCGGTGTGCCCGGTGCCGCCGGTGCTCGCGCTCAGGCTGCGGTGACCCAGCGCGGCCATCCCGGCTGCCGCCAGCCCGGTGCCGGCGCTCGACGGCTTTGAGGCGCTCGGCATCGGTGTAGCCGCGCTCCTGGCTGGGCTCCCGCTCCGGCTCCCGGCTGATGCTGCGGGGCCGGCGGCTGGCGGGGGGCTCGCCGGGCCGGGGACCACCGGGATCAGGGTAGCGCGGCTGCCGCCGCAGCTCATCGGTGCGGGGCTGGCTGAAACGGGGCTCCGGCAGCGGCTCGCCGGGACGCGTCTTGTTGGTGTTGTTGTTGCGGTTCTCCTGGGGGTCCACCACCAGCGGGCGGTCCAGGTGGGTCTTCATGTCAGGGCGCAGGTGGCGGGCGTAGGGCACCTTCCAGCGCTCCTCGGGGTCCAGCTCGCTGTAGAGCGCCTCGCGGCTGGCCAGCAGGTTCTGCTTGCGCAGCTCGCTCGTCCGCTGCTCCCACACCGACTTCGAGGCCTTCTGGTTCTTCTGCTGCTCCTTCCTGCAGCACGGAGCCACAGCCCGCGCGCCGGAGCCAGAGGTCGGCCGGGGTGGAGCCAGGATGGAGCAGGGATGGAGCAGGGATAGAGGTGGGATGGAGCCAAGGATGGAGCTGAGGATGGAGCTGGGATGGAGCTGGGATGGAGCGAGCCAAGGATGGAGGTGGGATGGAGCCGAGGATGGAGCCGGGATGAAGCTGGGATGGAGCTGGGATGGAGCCAAGGACGGAGCTGAGGACAAAGCCGGGATGGAACCCGAATGGAGCCAAGGATGAAGCTGGGGTGGAGCTGGGATGGAGCCGAGGATGGAGCCGGGATGGAGCCGGGATGGAGCTGGGATGGAGCCAAAGGTGGAGCCGGGATGGAGCCGAGGATGGAGCTGGGATGGAGCCGGATGGAGATGGGATGGAGCCAACGATGAAGGTGGGATGGAGCCGGGATGGAGGTGGGATGGAGCCGAGGATGGAGCCGGGATGGAGCCAGGATGGAGCCGAGGATGGAGCCGAGGATGGAGCCGGGATGGAGCCGGGATGGAGCCGAGTATGGAGCCGGGATGGAGCCGGGATGGAGCCGGGATGGAGCCGGGATGGAGATGGGATGGAGCCAGGATGGAGCTGAGGATGGAGCTGGGATGGAGCTGGGATGGAGCCAAGGATGGAGGTGGGATGGAGCCGAGGATGGAGCCGGGATGGAGCCAAGGATGGAGGTGGGATGGAGCCGAGGATGGAGCTGGGATGGAGTCGGGATGGAGCTGGGATGGAGCCAAGGACGGAGCTGAGGACGAAGCCGGGATGGAACCCGAATGGAGCCAAGGATGAAGCTGGGGTGGAGCTGGGATGGAGCCAAAGGTGGAGCCGGGATGGAGCTGGGATGGAGCTGGGATGGAGCTGGGATGGAGCTGGATGGAGATGGGATGGAGCCAAGGATGAAGGTGGGATGGAGCCGAGGATGGAGCCGGGATGGAGCCGAGGATGGAGCCGGGATGGAGCTGGGATAGAGCTGGGATGGAGCCGAGGATGGAGCCAGGATGGAGCTGAGGATGGAGCCAGGATGGAGCCGAGGATGGAGCTGGGATGGAGCCGGGATGGAGCCGGATGGAGATGGGATGGAGCCAAGGATGAAGGTGGGATGGAGCCAAGGATGGAGCCGGGATGGAGCCGAGGATGGAGCCGGGATGGAGCTGGGATAGAGCTGGGATGGAGCCAAGGATGGAGGTGGGATGGAGCCAAGGATGGAGCCGGGATGGAGATGGGATGGAGCCAAAGATGGAGCTGGGATGAAGCTGGGATGGAGCCAAGGACGGAGCTGAGGACAAAGCTGGGATGGAACCTGAATGGAGCCAAGGATGAAGCTGGGGTGGAGCTGGGATGGAGCCGAGGATGGATCCAGGATGGAGCCGGGATGGAGCCGGATGGAGATGGGATGGAGTCAAGGATGAAGGTGGGATGGAGGTGGGATGGAGCCGAGGATGGAGCCGAGGATGGAGCCAAAGATGGAGCTGGGATGAAGCTGGGATGGAGGTGGGATGGAGCCGAGGATGGAGCCGGGATGGAGCCAGGATGGAGATGGGATGGAGCCAAAGATGGAGCTGGGATGAAGCTGGGATGGAACCCGAATGGAGCCAAGGATGAAGCTGGGGTGGAGCTGGGATGGAGCCGAGGATGGAGCCGGGATGGACCTGAGGATGGAGCCGGGATGGAACCGCGATGGAGTCTGGGATGGAGCCCGTATGGAGCAGAGGATGGAGCCGAGAATGGAGCTGGGGGGGAGCCACAGATGGATCCAGGAATGAAGCCCGGCAACAAGTCAGGGTGGAGCCAGGGACGGAGCCAGGACAGAGGTGGCCATCAGGCAGCAGATGGAGCTGGGGATGGAGTCAGGGGTGGAGACGAGGATGGAGCGGGGGGCAGAGCCGGGATGGATCCGGGTACGGATCCAGGGACACAGCCAAGGCTGGAGCTGGGCACACGACGCACTTACATGGTGACGGACATGTTGGCCGCGGAGAGCGGGCTCACTTCGGCCACCTCCTTCGCCTTCTGCAGCGCCAGCTTTTGGTTGGCGGCTTCTTCCTCCTCCTGCTCGTCCTGCAACGCCCCACGCCATGTCCAGCCCAGCCCCGCGGCTGCGGGCAATGGGGGGGGGGGTCCCTGCCGCGCCCCCCACATCGGCACCCACCTTAGTGAGCTCCTGTGCATTGGCCAGGTTGTCCACCGCGATGGCCAAGAAGACGTTGAGGAGGGTGTCTGGGCGCCCCGTCAAGGCAAAGCAGGTCTGGTGGCAGCCTGGACCCCCCGGGGACCCCCCCCCGGACCCCCCCAGCGCCCCAAGGATACAGTTGCCGAAGAGGGTGAGGACGATGAAGTAGACAGAGAAAACCATCCCCCCCTTGACGCCGCCCTGAGATTTGATCCCGTCGTACATCACCGCGTTCCAGTCTTCGCCCGTCAGGATCTGGGGGGGGGGGGGGTGGGGGGGGATGGGGAGAAGGAGCCGTGGGGGAAGTGGGGGGCTCCCCCCAGCACCCCGCTTCCTCGGGACCCCCGGGGGTGGGGGGCAGAGGGGTTCCTACCTGAAACACTGTCATTATTGCTGCTGGGAAAGTGTCGAAGTTGGTGGGAGGGGTCCCGTCGTCAAAATTGAACCTGGGGGGGGGGGGGGTGTGGGCAGCGGTGGGAGCCCCACCCCAGCCGGGTGCCCCCCAGCAGGGACCTGGGGGCACAGAGACACCCCCATGCTGGGGAACCGGGGGGTCCCGGGGGACCCTGTCCCCTGCCCAGTTACTCACTGTCCCCCGAAGAGCTGCATCCCCAAAAGGGCAAAGACGACGATGAAGAGGAAGAGGAGGAAGAGGAGGCTGATGATGGACTTCATGGAGTTCAGGAGGGAGACCACCAGGTTCCTCAGGGAAGCCCAGTACCTGCCAGGGCAGAGCCGGGCTGTGGGGCCACGGGGACGCCAAGGGACACAGGGATGGCAGGGGGACACGGGGACAGCGAGGGGACAGAGGGATATGGGGGGAGACGTGGGGACAGTGAGGGGACACGGGGATATGGGGTGGCAAGGGGACACAGAGACGGGGAGGGGACATGGGGATAACGAGGGGACACCAGGGGGACAGTGAGGGGACGCAGGGATGGGGAGGGGACAGGGGACAGCCAAGGCACGGGGGACACAGCTCGGCACCCAGGTACCCCACGATGGCTCTGTGCACCCACACGCTCGCTCACACTCACACGGCCCCTGTGCCCACGGACACGGACACGGACAGACCCACGGACACGGACGGACCCACGGACACGGACGGACCCACGGACACGGCCGGAGCAGCCGCCCCCCGACCCGTCACCACTTACTTTGTGACTTTGAAGATACGCAGTAACCTGAGAGCTCGCAGCACGCTGATCCCGAAGGATGTTCCTGGCTTCACAACAGCCCAGATCACCTCGAAGATGCTTCCGATGATAACCTGGGAGCGGGAGCGTCCCCGTCCTGTCCCCACCCCAGCCCTTCCTAACCCCTTCCCCATTCTCACCTTGCCTTCATCCCATCGCAGCCTCATCCCCATCCCACTCTATCCCATCCCTATCCCATCCCATCCCCATCCTCATCCTCATCCCAACTGCATCCCATCCCATCCTGTCCCCATCCCATCCCCACCCTCATCCACATCTTGTCCTCATCCCATCCCCACCCCATCCCCATCCCACCCTCATCTTCATCCTGTCTCCATCCCCATTCCCATCCCATCCTCATCCCCTCTCCATCTCCATCCCATTCTCATCCCCAACCAATGCCATCCCCATCTCACCCTATCCAACCCAAACGTCATCCCATCCCATCCCCATCCCCCACCCCATCCCAATCGCATCCTCATCCCCATCCCACCCCACTCCATCCCCATCCCCACCACATCCCACCCCATCCAACTCCAACCCTGTCCCCATCCCTATCCCACCTCCATTCCCACCCCCATCCCAACTGCATCCTCATCTCCGTCCCACCCCACTCCATCCCCATCCTCATCCCCGTCCCATCCCACCCCATCCCCAACCCCATCCCCACCCCATCCTATCCCCATCCCACCCCGTCCCCATCTGCATCCCACCCCGCCTCATCCCCATCCCATCCCCATCCTCATTCCCACCACATCCCACCCCCATCCCCATCCCATCCCCATCCTCATTCCCACCACATCCCACCCCCATCCCCATTCCAACCGCATCCCACCTCATCCCCATCCCATCCCCATCCCACCCCATCCCATCCCCATCCCACCCCACCTCATCCCCATCCCATCCCCATCCTCATTCCCACATCCCACCCCCATCCCCATCCCATCCCCATCCTCATTCCCACCACATCCCACCCCCATCCCCATTCCAACCGCATCCCACCTCATCCCCATCCCATCCCCATCCCACCCCATCCCACCCCATCCCCATCCTCATCCCCATCCCACCCCACCTCATCCCCATCCCATCCCCATCCTCATTCCCACATCCCACCCCCATCCCCATCCCATCCCCATCCTCATTCCCACCACATCCCACCCCCATCCCCATCCCACCCCATCCCCATTCTCATCCCCATCCCACCCCACCTCATCCCCATCCCATCCCCATCCTCATTCCCACATCCCACCCCCATCCCCATCCCATCCCCATCCTCATTCCCACCACATCCCACCCCCATCCCCATCCCATCCCCATCCTCATTCCCACCACATCCCACCCCCATCCCCATCCCATCCCCATCCTCATTCCCAGCACATCCCACCCCCATCCCCATTCCAACCGCATCCCACCTCATCCCCATCCCATCCCCATCCCACCCCATCCCACCCATCCCCATCCCCATCCTACCCCACCTCATCCCCATCCCATCCCCATCCCACCCCATCCCATTCCACCCCATCTCCATTCCCACCCCCATCCCCACCCCACCCCATCCCACCCCCGCCCCCTGCCCCCCGCTGGCTGCGCCGGCCCCGCACTCACGGCACAGTCGAAGCAATTGAAGGACGAGTGGAAGTAAGGCCGCGTCCCCAGCCCGTACATTTTTATAAACATTTCGGACATAAAGAGTCCCAAGAAAATGAATTCTGCATAGTCTGGGGGGGGAGGGGCGGGGAGAGAGCGTGAGGGGGGGTGGGGGGCGGCGGGGGGGGAGGGGCGGGGGGGTCACTCACAGAGGAAGTCGGAGAGCCACTCGGGCTGGTCGTAGTGGACGATGGCGACGCACAGGGTGTTCAGCGCCACCAGGCTCAGCACCGTCCAGTAGAAGGCCTGAGTTTTCACCATGCGCCGGATGTGGAAGCGCATCCGCCGCTCCCGCTTGTGGAAGAAGGTGGCGTTCTCCAGCTTGGCACTTTTGAGGCTGGCGCGGGCGAAGGGGGAGCCTGCGGGGCGCGGGGGGCCCCAGCCGCCACCACGTCACGAGGGAACCCCCTGCCGCCCCGCTGGCGCGCCCCGCACCACAGCGGGAAGGTGGTACCCGCTGAGCCGGCAGCCGCCGGACGGGTGACCCCCCACTCGGCACCCCAGTGACCGCCACCTCATGGTCCATCACCCATCACTCCATCACCCACCACCCCATCATCTGTCACCCCAGCAACCGCCACCCCATGGTCCATCACCCATCACCCCATCACCCACCACCCCATCATCCATCACCCCATCACCCACCGCCCCATCATCCATCACCCCATCACCCACCACCCCATTGTCCATCACCCCACCAACCATCAACCCATCATCCATCACCCCATTGCCCATTACCCCATCAACCACCACCCTGTTGTCCAGCACCCCATCAACCATCACCCCACCATCCATCACCCTGTCACCCACCAAAACATCATCCATCACCATATTGCCCATCCCCCCATCGTCCATCACCCCACTGTCCATCACCCCATCATCCACCAACCCATCATTCATCACCCCGTCACCCACCACCCCCCGACTTTTCATCCCACTGTCCATCACCCCATCACCCATCACCCCATCAACCATCACCCCATCACCCCACTGTCCATCACCCCATCACCCATCAGCCCCCCACCCATCACCCCATCACCCATTGTCCTCCCCTCATCACCCCCACCCATCATCCCCAAAACTATCACCCCCTCCCATCACTCCCCCCATCACTCATTACCCGTCACCCCCCCACCCCCCACCCATCCCCCCTAGCTGGGGGCACCCCGACCCCCACCCACCCACGGAGGAGATGTCGGCCAGCTGCTCCTCAGCATCCTCAGGGCTCAGCAGGTCCGTCTTGCTCTTCTTGATGGTGGCCCTCCGGAGAGCTCCCGCAGGGGTGAGGGGCAGAGGGAGGCGGGCGTCACTCGGGGGTCCTCACTGGGACACCCCCACCCCCAGGGGTGCCCACCCCCCGCCGGGGCACGCGCCGGGGCAGGGCACTTACCATCGAAAGGGTGTCGGGGCTCTCCCTCAGTGTCGTCCTCTGCCAGGATCACTTCTTCTGAGAGAAAAGCAGGGGGGTCAGCGGGGCTGGGGGGGGGGGGCGCAGAGGTCCCCGGGGAGGGGGGGGGCGGGTCACGGCCCTCACCCGCCTTGGAGATCCACTCCATGTAGCCATTGAGCTCCCGCTCGATCTGCTGCTGCCGCCGCAGCTTCAGAAACGCCCGGCGGTTTTCCACCCGCTCCCGCTCTTTGGCAAACTCCCTGCGGGGCTGGCATCAGCTGGGGGGGTGGGGGGGAGCTGAGGTGGGCGCCCCCTCCCCGAGCCCCCCCCCCTGCCGCTTACCCGGACAGCACCCCCAGCACTAGGTTCAGCATAAAAAAGGAGCCGATGATGATGAGGGGGATGAAGTACAGCCAGTTCCAAGTGTTCCCTGAGGCATCGTTGCTCTGAGGGGGGTAACAGGGGTCAGGGGTGGGGGGTCCCATGAGCCGGGAGGGGGGGGGGGCCATGGGCACAGCCCCATTTCTCTCATAATGGGCTCTGATCTCCTCCCCCCGGGGGCTGGTGGCACCCCAAATCCTCCAGCCGTGCTCCCCACACCACAGGGCGGGGGGTGCAGAGCATCCCTGCAGGATTTGGGGCTGCCAGCAGAGAGGGGACCCCAACACCGTTTTTTTGGTGTACCCCCCTCCTCCACAACAACCCCTCCCTCTGCAAGCCACCTCCAGCTTTTTTGGGGGGAGGGGGGGCTGTACCCCCTTCCCCTCCATCCTCACACACCCAGCAGCACCCCAGCACCGAAGCAGCAAACAGGGACCCCCAGGGGGACACCGCAGGGACCCCCGCACCCTTGGGGGACGGAAAACGACTTCAGTGGGGACAGAAAGGACCTGGGCAGGGGGGGACAGAAGGGACCGGGGGGGGGGGCAGAAGGGACCTGGGGGGGGGGGGGCAATGGAGACAGAAAGGACCTGGGTGGGGGGGACAGAAGGGACGTGGGGGGGGGCAGAAGGGACCTGGGGGGGGGCGGGGAAGAAGGGACCAGGGGAAGGGACAGAAGGGACCTGGGGGGGACAGGAGGGACATGGGGGGTGTCCCCCCCCCCCGTGGTGGAGCCCATCCCCGTGGCGTCAGGGCTCACATAGTAGAGGAGGTCTGTCCACCCTTCCATGGTGATGCACTGGAAGACGGTCAGGACGGCGAAGAGGATGTTGTCGAACTGGGTGATGCCGTAGTTGGGGCCCTCCCAGTACTTCTTGCACTTGGTGCCGTTGGGGCAGATCCGCGCCGGCTCGTCCGTCCCGCAGGGGACTTCCACCTTGATCTCGTCTTTTGGGGGGGGGGGGGGGGGGCACATGGGACACAGATCCAGGCATCGCTCCCTCCCCTCCCCCCCACCCCCACCCCCCTCCCAGCCTACACCCCTGCTTATCCCCCCGTGGGCTGCGCTCACCCAGGACACTCTGGGCTCACAGGGTGCCCCCCATGGGGGTGCCAGACCCCCCTTGGTCATCCCCCCCTCACTGCAGCCTCCTGCAGCCCCCCCTCGCCCCCCCCCAGGCTCTGCCACGGTGCTGACGCTGCTGCTGTGCAGAAATAGCTCCCGCCAATTAACAGCATCTTCATCAGGGGAGAGAAGTAATTAGGCCGTTCCATATCGGGCGCGGGCCACGGGCCCAGGGAGATTGGGGGGGGTGGGAAGGAGCTGGCCCTCAGCCCCACAGCGTCCCCACGGCGGGGTCTGAGCCCTCCCCATGGGGAAACTGAGGCAGGGTGGGGGCAGGGTGGGGGTTGGGGGGGTTAGGGGGGGCGGGGGGGGTGGTGGGGGGGTGGGATTTGGGGAGGGGGCTGGGGGGCAGACCTACCCGTCACCAGGTCGAAGCAGGTGGTGTGAAATTTGCCCATATAAAACTCTAATCCTATGATTGCAAAAATGAGGATCGCGAAAAACAGGAGGAGGCCGATCTGCAGCAGTGGGATCATCGCCTTCATGATGGACTTCAGGACGACTTGTAAACCTGCACCAGGTGGGGCTGAGCAGCCACGGCCCCCCCGGACCACCCCCCCCCCTCATACACACAGCCCCAGACCCCCTCACGCCACTCACTTGGGATCCCCGAGACCAGCTTGAGGGGGCCGGAGCACACGCACCGCCCGCAGCGTCCGCAGGTCGAACTGGGAGCCCACCGTGGCCAGGATGCTGCGGGCACGAGGTGGGTCAGTGGGCAGGGACCGCCCCCCCCCCCCCCCCCCCGGGCCAGTGACCCCCCGCCAGCCGTGCCAGTGCGGCCACCAAGCCACCAGCTCCCAGCCCAACCAGGTGTCCCCCACAGCTGTGCCATCACGGCCACCGCAAGCCACATGTGCCCCATGGGCCACCACGTCCCACCTGGGCTATGTACCCCCATGGGTTGTGCCACCACGGCCACCACGAGCCATCACGTCCCAGCAGAGCCACACATCCTCCGTGGGCCACCACATGCCCCATGTCACAGCCACAGGGAGCCCCCACGACTCCGCTGCATGGCCACAAGCCCACTGCCATGCCATCGCTGTCACCAAGAGCCCCCACATCCCCGCCGCGTGGCCACAAGCCCCACGGCCGTGCCATCACGGCCACAGTGTGCTCCATGTCCTCAGCACATGGCCACGAGCCCACGGCCGTGCCATCATAGCCACCAAGAGCCCCCGCATCCCCAATCACGTGGCTACGAGCCCATCGCTATGCCATCACGGCCACAGCGAGCCCCCATGGCCGCGCCATCACGGCCACAGCGAGCCCCCACATCCCGCCGCATGGCCACGTGCCCACGGCCGTGCCGGGAGCGATGCCGGCAGCGCAGGCGGGAGCGCTGGGCTATATTTAGCCTTTCCGGGCCGAGCGTGGCAGCGTTGCCGGTGCTGATGTCGCAGCCCCCGGCCAGCACCAGCCCGCAGGGTCTCTGAGGGGCCGGATGGCAGCTGGGGGGGGGGGGGGGGGGTCCCAGGCACCCGGGTGCATCCTGGGGGCTCATTGCTGGCCTCATGGCCCCCCCTGAGGCTGCGGAGGGTCCCCTGCTGCCACCCACAGCCACGGCAACCGGGCGGCCCCATTCACACCAGTCATCCCCATAACCCCCATTCACCCATTCATCCCCATAACCCCCATTCACCCCACTTACCCCCAGTCATCCCCATAACCCCCATTCACGCCATTCATCCCCATAACCCCCATTCACCCATTCATCCCCATAACCCCCATTCACCCCACTTACCCCCATTCATCCCCATAACCCCCATTCACGCCATTCATCCCCATAACCCCCATTCACCCATTCATCCCCATAACCCCCATTCATGCCATTCACCCCATTCACCCCCATAACCCCCATTCACTCCCATTCATCCCGCCGCAGCTCCCCCAGTTCATTCATCCCCCTTGCCACGAAGCCGCGGGGAAGCCGCCGGTCATTCGTAGGCGTGGGGACAGGGGCTGGGGGTGGGGGAGGGGCAGCTGGGGAGCTGGAGTGGGCCAAATTGCAGGGGGAGGGGCAGGGGGGTGCAACGAGAGCGGGGTGCGGGGGAGCAGGGGGAGCAGGGGGAGCAGGGGGAGCAGGGGGAGCGAAGCCCCCGACATGCCCGAGCGCCGGAGGGGACACAGCGCACGCAGGGCACAGACCCAGATGTCCCCTCCAACAGCCCTGCTGCTCCCTGCCTCAGTTTCCCCACTGGCTCTCCCAGCCAGAGGGTGAACCCAGGGCACGTGGCAGCCGTCGGGGGGGGCTGGGGCCAGGGTGCCAGGGCTGGGGGCACCTCTGGGGCCGGGGAGCTGGGGCTGGCGCTGGAGCGCCGGCGGCGGGTGCGGGTGCCAGGCCGGTGAGTGGCGGCACAGGGAAATATTGTGACAGCGCTAAGAGGCACTTGCTGCCGCTGGGGAAGCAGGACGAGCACCGCGGGCGATAATTAATGTCTCGCTCGGTCCCGGCCCAGCAGGCGCTGGTGACACCCAGCACCGCCAGCGGGTGCAGCCCTGCACGCAGTGCACACATGTACACACGCACACGCATGTGCAAACGCACCCTCTGCACGCACACGCCCCGCGATGTGGGTCCGGGGGGTTCCTGCAGCCTGGCTGCCCGCCCGCACGCACACGCGTGGCCCTGCCACACACAGGGACGGGCGCAGGGCTGACACGCATGTGGAAGCGCGCACGCAAGCATGGGGCGGAGCGAGGTGGCATGTCCCCACGTGTTCCGTGCCCGGGACCTCACCCGGTGAGGACGACCACAAAGTCCATCACGTTCCAGCCGTTGCGCAGGTAGGAGCCTTTGTGGAAGGCAAAGCCCAGCGCGATGATCTTGATCCCCGCCTCGAAGCAGAAGATGCCGATGAAGTACGGCTCCGTGTCATCCTGGGGATGGCGACAGGCGTGAGGCCACCGGGCAGGGGACATGGGGACACCCCCGCACGCTCCCGGCCCATGGGGTGAAGGGGCATCCAGGGCAGCCCTGGCCCCCCCACCATCCCCAGGTGCCATGGGGTGGAGGCGGTCGCTGCTCCCAGCGTGGCCCAGATTCCCAGCAAGGAGGAAACTGGGACGCCGGCGGGTCCGGGGGGACAGGTTGCGCGGCCACCACATGCCAGGTGCCGGCTGTGCACGGTGACGGCTGGCAGCCAGCCCCCGGTCCTGCCACCCACGCTGGGGTGGCTGGGGACCTGCAGCAGAGACCCCACAGTGGGTCGGGGACCCTCGCTGGAGCCCCAGGGGTGGCCGGGGACACTCATCGGGACCCCAGGGGTGGTTGGGGACCCTCACTGGAACCCCAGCAGTGGCCAGAGACCCTCGGTGGAGCCCCAGCTGTGGCCAGAGACCCTCCTGGAGCCCCAGGGATGGCTGGAGACCCCCACCGGTGCCCCATGGGTGGCCAGGGACTCTCACCAGAGCCCTAGGGGTGGCCACAGACCCTCACCAGAGCACCAGTGGTGGCCAGGGACCCTCACTGGAACCCCATGGGTGGCCAGGGACCCTCACCACAGCCCTAGGGGTGGTCAGAGACCCTCGCCAGAGCCCCAGTGGTGGCCAGGGACCCTCACAGAGCACCAGGGGTCCCCGGGAACCCTCACTGGAACCCCAGGGGTCCCTGGGGACCCTTGCCAGAGCCCACCGCCAGCCCCACACTCACCAGCCGCTCTGACATGGGGGTCTTGTCCTCATCGGGCAGGTGCTGCTCCAGCGCCAGGACGATGCAGTTCGCGATGATGGTGGCTAAAATCATGTATTCAAAAGGAGTGGGGCCGAGTCAAGGAAAACCCACCTTGGGGCTGGGGTCCCCCCACAGCAGGCTGGTCGGGGAAACCGAGGCAGGATAGGGGCCGGTGGGGTGCCCCAGGGGTAGGGGGCTCAGCGCACGGTGCCGGCAGTGGTTGGCGGCAGGGACACAGGGCCCGGCTGCCACCAGTGCCCACGTGCTCTGCGGCTCATTAATTTCCCCATCAAAGGCGCGACCCAGCAGCCCCGGCTCCCCGGCACGAAGCCTCTCGCCAGGCGGGAGCCGGCGGCGATCAAAGCGCCTCGGTGACAGCAGGACCCAGGGAGACCTACATGGCACCCGGCTGGCCCCGCTGGCTCCCAGGTGAGGACGGTGATGCCGCCGCCACCGGCACCCGTGTGCGCTTTGGGGTCCACGTTCAGCGAGTGCAACCCCCTGCCCAACCGGCTGTGCCGGGCTGCGGTGGCAGCAGCGTGGCCGTACCCTGCCCATGGCCATGGCACCGCAGCGGTGGCGGCGGTGATGGCCAAGCAAGGACTGGGGCTGGGTCGGGGGGCTCAAGACCCCCCACCCTGCAGCCCTGTGGGCAGTTCTGCACCACGTTATGTGGCCACAGAGTGGGACCCCCCGTTCGTGCCGCCGGCCCTGCTCAGGTGCCGCAGCCCCCAGGCACCCCAGCAGAGCTGCCCCATGGCCGGGACCGAGGGCTGAGCCGAGGTCGCGCTGGTGGCAATGACGGATGCAACGATGGGGCCAGATCCTGCTGCCCGGCTCTCTGTGGCGCAGCCAAGGCGTGGGGCACGGCCACTGGCCCCACTGCCCGACACAGCACGATATTTGGCACGGCTATCCGGCACAGCACAGCTATCCGGCATGGCACAGCCATCCAACAAGGCTATCCGGCATGGCACAGTTATCTGGCATGGCACGGCTACCCGGCACAGCTATCCAGCACAGCACAGCTACCCGCCATGGCACAGCTGTCCAGCATGGCTATCTGGCACGGCGCAGCTATCCGGCACGACACGGCCATCCAACAAGGCTATCCAGCATGGCACAGCCATCTAGCACGGCGTGGCTACCCGGCATGGCACCGCTCCCCAGCGCAGCACGGCTGTCCGGCATGGCAATTCGGCGATGCTAAGGGCACGGCTGTGTGGCCTGCCACGAGCACCCATCACGGCCATCCGCCACAGCCCAGCACGGTTACTGGCACAGCCGTTTGGCGCGGCTATCTGGCCTGGCATGACTACATGGCAGAGCCATTCGGCATGGCTGTGTGGCCTGGCACGGCTATCTGGCATGGCAGGGCTACTCGGCACAGCTCAGCTGCCTGGCATGGCTATTCAGCTCAGCCATCCAGCGCGGCACGGCTATCCGGCACGGCTATCCGGCACAGTACGGTTATCTGGCACAGCTCGCGGACACAGCACAGCTATCTGGCACGGCACGGCTGCCCAGCACAGCACGGCTATCCGGTACCGCTATCCGGCACGGCACCACTATCCGGCACAGCTATCTGGCACGGCACAGTTATCCGGGGCAGCACAGGCATCCAGCACAGCACAGCGATGCAGCACAGCTATCTGGCACAGCGCGGCTATCCGGCACGGCACAGCTCTCCAGCCACCGGGGACTGGTGCCCAGGGCCAGCTCTGCCCCCCCGAGCCGGGGCAGCCCCCCCGAGCCGTGCCAGCCGTGAGCGTGGCCGTGCCACAGCCCACCGCGGGGAGCTGGAACATGGGTGCCCGGGGCTTTGGGGTGCCATGGGAGCATCCCCCCCCCCCCCCCCCCCCGGCCAAACGGAGCCCGCCGCCTCCTCGCACCCATCACCATGGGGGAGGCTCCGTGCGCCCGCAGGATGGGGCCCGCAGGGGCTCGGGGTGGGCGGTTTGGTGCATCACCCCCAGCCCCCCCCACGCCCGCCGGCAGCTCCGGCACCCCCAGCCCCACACCCGCCTCGCCGGCAGCCCTGGCCACCCGGCAGGACCCGACCCGCTGCGACAGCTGAGCCCCGGCTCGCGGCTTTTCCACGCTTGCCCCCCCCCCCCGCCACAGCCACTAAGCCCCTTCCCCACGGCACGGTGACCCGCCTGGCACATGGCAGCGGGGACGGGCCCAGCATGGCGGGTGCCAGTGTGCCGGCCACCAGGTCCTGGCACAGCACAAGCAGGACGGTGCCCATCCTGCTGCGGCACGGCACGGCCACGCACCGGCACACTCGCTTCCACGCGGCAAATCCCCCCCCCTCGACGGCTCTGCCCCCCGCCACCGCCAGCACCGTCCCCGCACCGGGGCCGACATTTCGGTGCTGCGCCGGCCGCGTGCCCTCGCCGCCCATGGCACAGCACCGCGGCTGCGGCACACATGCCCAGTGGGGTACCGGCAGCACCGGCTGCCCAAACCCGCGCCCCCCCCCCCGGTTTCAGGGGTCCCCCCGAGAGGCTCGGGGGAGGCACATGGCCAGACCTGACCTGGCGCTGAGCCCACCGCTCCCTTGGCAGCGCCCCAAAACCGCGTGCTGCCCCCCCAGCCCACACAGGGCCCTCACGGCCACGAGCAGCAGTGACGGTGGCCCTTTTGGGGTGCCACAGCCAGATGAGGGGTTTGGGGGGGGGGACACAGGGTGGGAGGCACCCAAGGGCAGTGGGGCTGGAGCCCCAAAACAGCCCCACGCCCCCAAACGCCCCAGCGGGTCAGCCCTGGGAGGGGGGGGGGACACGGCCCTGGGGACACCCCAAGTCCAGGGGACCCCCGGGGTGATGGAGATGGGCTCTGCTGGCACTGGGGGTCCAGTGGGGCTGAGCCCAGTGCCAAGGGGTGCAGGGACACGAGGACGCCAGGTCAGCCCCCCCCTCCCCAATGAGGGCACCGTGAGATGCTGGTGCAATGGTGTCCTCCAGCCCCCCCAGGATGAACTGGACCCCCCAGACCCACCGGGCAGGGCCAGGGACCGGCACAGGGCACGGCCATGGGGACAGAGGGGAGGGGCTGGGGGCTGGGGACCCCAACATGGGACTGGGGACCCCGGGCAGGGGTTGGGGACAGGGATGCAGCATGGGGACAGGGAGATGGGGACGGGGACCCCAGTGCAGGGCAGGGGGATGGGGACAGGGAGCTGGTGCAGGGCAGGGAAATGGGGTCCCCAATGCAGGGCAGGGGGGTGGGGACCTCAGCATGCGGGTGGGGGCCTCAGGCAAGGCAAAGGAGTTGGGGACCCCAATATGGGGATGGGGACCCCGACACAGGGATGGGAAGCTGGCGCAGCACATGGGGACGGGGACCCCAGTGGAGGGCAGGGGAATGGGCACAGGGGACAGGGACCTGGCACGGGGCAGGGAGATGGGGGTCCCCAGCATGGGGACAGGGAGCTGGCACAGGACATGGGGACAGGGACCCCAATGCAGGTCAGGGGGATGGGGACAGGGATGGGGACCTGGTGCAGGGCAGGGAGATGGGGACCCCAAAATGGGGACAGGAACAGGGTGCAGGGCAGGGAGATGAGGACCCCAAAATGGGGACAGGGACATGGTGCAGGGCAGGGAGATGGGGACCCCAGCATGGGGACAGGGACCCAGCACAGGGCAGGGTGATGGCGTCCCCAAAATGGGGATGGGGTCATGGTGCAGGGCAGGGTGATGCTGTCACCAGCACGGGGACAGGAACAGGGACATGGTGCAGGGCAGGGAGATGAGGACCCCAAAATGGGGACAGGGACCTGGTGCAGGGTAGGGAGATGGGGATCCCAATGTGGGGATGGGGACAGGATGCAGGGCAGGGTGATGAGGACCCCAAAAAGGGGATAGGGACAGCATGCAGGGCACAGCGATGGGGACCCCGATGTGGGGATGGGGACAGGATGCAGGGCAGGGTGAATGGGGACCCCAGAGCAGGGCAGAGGGATGGGGACCGCAGCATGGGGATGGGGACCCCAGAGCAGGGCAGGGGGATGGGGATGGGGACCGCAGAGCAGGGCAGGGGGATGGGGATGGGGACCCCAGAGCAGAGAAGGGGGATGGGGTCCCCGGCATAGGGACAGGGACCCGGTGCAGGGCAGGGGGATGGGGACAGGGACCCATTGCAGGGCAGGGGGATGGGGATGGGACCCCAGCACGGGGACGGGGAGCCGGTGCAGGGCAGGGGATGGGGACCCGGTGCGGGGGCAGGGGATGGGGACCCCAGCATGGGGACGGGGATGCGGTGCGGGGCAGGGGATGGGGACCCGGTGCGGGGCAGGGGATGGGGACCCCAGCATGGGGACGGGGATGCGGTGCGGGGCAGGGGATGGGGACCCGCTGCGGGGCAGGGGATGGGGACCCCAGCATGGGGACGGGGATGCGGTGCGGGGCAGGGGATGGGGACCCCAGCATGGGGACGGGGATGCGGTGCGGGGCAGGGGGATGGGGACCGGGAGCCGGTGCGGGGCAGGGGGGCCGGGGGTCGCGGGTGTCCCCCAAAGGATATGGCCATTCGGTGATCTTTTTGGCGTATTTCCTCACCACGTTGTCCTCGCTGAAGAGGAAGAGGGAGCGGTTGACCGTCAGGCAGTTCTGCCGGACGGGGATGGGGTTGTAGAGAGCCATGGTGCGGGCCCGCTGGGCCATCGACTGCTTGTACATCCTCTGCGCCCCGGGGGGGCCCCCCTGGCGGGGACCCCCGGCACCCCGGCCCCCCGCCGCCGCCCCGGGGCCGCCGCCCCCCGCCCCGTAACGGGCCGCTCCATCGTCTGCCGGGCGAGGCATCCTGCGGGGCCGCTCACGCTGCTGGGGCCGCCGCGAAGCTCATCACATCCCATGGGCCGCCGCCGCGGCGGGGGGGGGGGGCGGGCGCGGGGGGGGGGGCCCCGGCCGGCTGACAGCGGGGGGGGGGTCGTTCAGGCGGCGCTAGGACCCGGGCATCCTTCCTGCGCGCCCCCGCCGTGGGTGCTGCCCCCCCCGCGAGCCGGCGGCGGGGGGTGGGGGCGGTGCGGCACCCCCGCTGGGGGGGGGTCCCCGCTGCGGCTGGCGCTGGGGGGGGGGTGAGGTGCCCCGATGCAGCGGGGGGGGGGTTGCCCCCCCGGCTGCGCCAATATGGGGCGGGGGCGAGAGAACCGCCCCGGTCAGCGCGTCCCGCCGCCCCCGGCAGGCGCCCACCGGCAGCGCGGGGCAGGGCGGGGGGACACCCCCCCCCTTAAAAAGCCCAAAGCGCCGAAAAGAAAAATAGTATATAAAAAAAAAAAATTAAAAAAAAAAAAAATAACCAAACCGCGGGGGCGGGGGCGCTGCGGGCGCGTCCCCCCCCCTCGGGCACGGCGGGGCCGGGCGGGGGTCGCCGTCAGCCCCCCGGCAGCAGCGGGGCGGCGGGGCCCATCGGCCCGGGCTGCGGCAGAGCCTCCGCGCTCCTCCCCCCTCCTCCTCCTCCTCCTCCTCCCCCCCTCCCCCCTCCTCCCCGCTCCCCCCCCCCTCCTCCTCCTCCTTCCCCCCCCCCCCCCCCCGCCCGCGGGGCTCTTCCTTCTCCTCCACCTCCGCCGCCGCCGCCGCCGCCCGGGTTGGGGCTAAAACGGGCGCGATGCTGGAGGGGGGCTCGGGGGGGGCGCTGGGGGGGCAGCGCCGCGGGGTCCAGCGCCCACCGGGCACCGGCTGAGCCGCCGCGCGTGCCCACGGGCGTGCAAAGCACGGGCAGGGTGGCCAGGGGTGTGCAAAGCCACGGGCAGGGTGGCCAGGGGCGTGCAAAGCACGGGCAGGATGGCCAGGGGCGTGCAACGCAGGGGCAGGGTGGCCAGGGGAGTGCAAAGCAGGGGCAGGGTGGCCAGGGGCGTGCAAAGCACGGGCAGGGTGCATCGGGCGTGCAAAGCACGGGCAGGGTGGCCAGGGGTGTGCAAAGCACGGGCAGGATGGCCACGGGCGTGCAAAGCACGGGCAGGGTGGCCAGGGGTGTGCAAAGCACGGGCAGGGTGGCCAGGGGTGTGCAAAGCCACGGGCAGGGTGCATCGGGCGTGCAAAGCCACGGGCAGGGGGCCAGGGGCGTGCAAAACCACGGGCAGGGTGGCCAGGGGTGTGCAAAGCCACGGGCAGGGTGGCCAGGGGTGTGCAAAGCACGGGCAGGGTGGCCAGGGGTGTGCAAAGCCACGGGCAGGGTGGCCAGGCGCGTGCAAAACCACAGGCAGGGTGGCCAGGGGTGTGCAAAGCAGGGGCAGGGTGGCCAGGGGTGTGCAAAGCCACGGGCAGGGTGGCCAGGGGTGTGCAAAGCATGGGCAGGGTGCAACGGGCGTGCAAAGCCACGGGCAGGGTGGCCACGGGTGTGCAAAGCAGGGGCAGGACCCCGTGCATCGGGCGTGCAAAAACTGGGGCAGGACAGAGTGCACAGGCGTGCAGAGTCGGGGCAGGACAGTGCCCATGGGTGTGCAAAGCCAGGGGCAGGACCCTGTGCACACCCAGGAGCAGGACAGTGTGCATGGGTGTGCAAAGCCAGGGGCAGGGTGGCCACGGGCGTGCAAAGCCACAGGCAGGACCCTGTGCACAACCAGGGCCAGGACAGCGTGCACAGGTGTGCAAAGCCATGGGCAGAATGGCGTGCATGGGCGTGCAAAAGCACAGGCAGGACCCTGTGCGCGGGCGTGCAAAGCCATGGGCAAGGGTCTGCAGGACCACGGGCAAGGATGTGCCCAGCCACGTGTGAGGACGTGCACACCTGTGGGTGGGATGATGTGCACACGAGTGCACGGCCTTCTGCAAGAGGGTAGGGGCCCAGGGCAGAACAGCATGCACAGGCATGCATGAGCAGGCAGGCATGAGCAGAATGGTGTGCACAGCCGTGCACGAGCAGAACAGTGTACACAGACGTGCACAAGCAGGTGTGCACAAGCAGAACAGCGTGCACAGGCATGCACGAGCAGAACAATGTACACAGGCGTGCACAAGCAGATGTGCACGAGCAGAACAGTGTGCGCAGGTGTGCACAGCCATGCACAAGCAGAACAGTGTACACAGGCGTGCACAAGCAGAACAGCGTGCACAGGCATGCACGAGCAGAACAGTGTACACAGGCGTGCACGAGCAGAACGGCGTGCACAGGCGTGCACGAGCAGATGTGCACGAGCAGAACAGTGTGCGCAGGTGTGCACAGCCATGCACGAGCAGAACAGTGTACACAGGCGGGCACAAGCAGGCGTGCGCAAGCAGAACAGCGTGCACAGGCGTGCACAAGCAGATGTGCGCAAGCAGAACAGTGTGCGCAGGTGTGCACAGCCATGCACGAGCAGAACAGTGTACACAGGCGTGCACAAGCAGGCGTGCACGAGCAGAACAGCGTGCACAGGCGTGCACAAGCAGATGTGCGCAAGCAGAACAGTGTGCACAGGTGTGCACAGCCATGCACGAGCAGAACAGTGTGCACAGGCGTGCACGAGCAGATGTGCACGAGCAGAACAGTGTGCACAGGCGTGCACGAGCAGATGTGCACGAGCAGAACAGTGTGCGCAGGTGTGCACAGCCATGCACGAGCAGAACAGTGTACACAGGCGTGCACAAGCAGGTGTGCACAAGCAGAACGGCGTGCACAGGCGTGCACAACGCGGGCCCGACACACACACAGTGCATGCCAGATGACGCACGAGGCAGGACGGTGCACACGCGTGTGCACAGCCACGGGCCCGACATGCTGCAGGACGGCGTGCAAGGGTGCAGGCGGCCACGTGTGCATCCGTGCCCACCCATGTAGCCCCCAGCCCCGGCCCCACGGCCCCCACGTGTGACATGTGACGTGTGACGGCGTGTGAGCCCCTCGCACACCCGCGAGCACGCACGAGGTGACAGCACCGTTGTGTCCTCACCCCCGACCCCGGACCCCCAACCTTCCTGTCCCCACCACCCATCCTTGTCCCCCAGCTGTGCTCCCCAGCCCCGGTACTAATTAATTAATTAACTGCGGGTTAATTACGCAGCTGCCCTGATGGAGGAAGCCGGGCGTGCGCCTGCCTCAGTTTCCCCCGCGGGGGACACCCCGGTGTCCCCCCCGCGCCTGGGGGTGCCCCCACCGGGGAGGGGGCGGCGGGGGGGGCACTGGCCGCCCCGTGGGGTCCTCCCGGCCCCCCCCGGCCCCCCCCAGCCCCGTGCCCCCCCCCCCCTGGCGGGATGTAGGTCGCCGGTGCCCCCCAGCCCCGCGTGTGACGTCAGGGCCCTTTGTCCCCGCGACGCTTTTGTCCCCATGCAGTGGCCCTGCCACGTGCCGGGGGGGGGGTAAGGGGGGGGCTGCGGGGGGAGCGGGGGTGCAGACCCCCCCCGCAGCACCCCCAGCCCGGGGGGGGACAGGGGGCTGCCCCATCTCGGCCCCCCAAAACAGCGGGGATGCTGGGGGGGGGCACATGGGGGCCGAGCTGGGACCAGGGCACTGTCCCCTGCCCCCCCGTGTCACCGGGGGCACCCCCGGAGCCCCCCAGGGAGCCCCCCAGCCTCGCAAACCCCCATAGCCCTCCCCAGGGAGCCCCCCAGCCCCCCCATAGCCCCCCAGGGAGCCTCACAGCCCCCCTCAGCCCCCCCGAGCCCCCCCAGCCCCCCCATAGCCCCCCAGGGAGCCTCACAGCCCCCCCCCAGCCCCCTCGAGCCCCCACAGCCCCCCCAGAGCCCCCCAGGGAGCCTCACAGCCCCCCCCCCAGCCCCCTCGAGCCCCCACAGCCCCCCCAGAGCCCCCCAGGGAGCCCCCCAGCCCCCCAGAGCCCCCCAGGGTGCCTCACAGCCCCCCCCCCAGCCCCCCCAGAGCCCCACAGGGAACCTCCCAGCCCCCATAGCCGCCCCCCACCCCCCCGCAGCCCCCCCCAGCCCCCCATCTGGCTCCAGTGGATGCAGCCAGGACCCCAGCGCCTGGAGGGGGGGGAATGGGGGGGTGGGGACCCCAGCCCCGCTCCCTGTCCCCCCCGTGGGGTCCATTCCCCCCCCCCCCCCCAGCAGGTCTCAGCTGCAGCATCGTGGTGCTGGTGCGGGACCCTCCGTACCTTGGGGGGGGGGCACCCACGTGTGACAGGGACCCTGAAACACCTGGCGGGGGGGGGGGGTTGGGGGGACCCTCTGCCACCTGCACGGCTGCCGGCATCACCCAGCACACGCATGCACGGCCCCACATGTGTGTGTGTGCTTCATGTGTGTGTGCCCGGCCTCACACGTGTGTACAGCCCCACATGCCTGTGCATGGCCCCACATGCGTGTGCACAGCCCCACGCGCATGTTCATGGCTGCACGTGCGTGTGCACGGCCTCACACGTTTGTGCACAGCTCCATGTGTGTGTACAAAACGCCACATGAGTGTGCTCGGTCCCATGTGCACGTACACGGCCCTGCGTGTGTGTGCATGGACCCATGTGCGTGTGCATGGCCCCGCACGGGTGTGCACAGCTCCACACGTGTGTGCACAGCTCCACACGTGTGTGCACAGCCCCACAGGGGTGTGCAGAGCCCCAGACACGTGTGCACGGCCCTACATGTGCATGCACAGCCCCACACGGGTGTGCACGGCCCCACACATGTGTGCACAGCTCCACACGTGTGTGCACAGCTCCACACGTGTGTGCACAGCCCCACACATGTGTGCACAGCTCCACACGTGTGTGCACAGCCCCATAGGGGTGTGCAGAGCCCCAGACACGTGTGCACGGCCCTACATGTGCATGCACAGCCCCACACGGGTGTGCACGGCCCCACACATGTGTGCACAGCTCCACACGTGTGTGCACAGCCCCACACATGTGTGCACAGCTCCACACATGTGTGCACAGCCCCATAGGGGTGTGCAGAGCCCCAGACACGTGTGCACGGCCCTACATGTGCGTGCACAGCCCCACACGGGTGTGCACGGCCCCACACATGTGTGCACGGCCCCACACGCGTGTGCGAGGCCTGGTGCCCCACCGCCGGCCCTGCACGTGTGCGTGCTGCGGGCAGGCGCGTGCAGGCGGGGGGGGGGGCAGGGGGGCACGGCGGGCGCTGCCAGACTCCGGGCTCAGCACTTTCCACTCTCCCTGGCCCAGCGCCACCGGGGCCGGGGCCCAGCACCGCAGCGGGTGCCAACGCCAGCCCAGCCGCAGGGACCCCTGCCCAGCACCCACCACCCCGGCGGGCCCCGGACCCCCACTCTGGCCAGTGCCACCTCTGTGGTGCAGGATGTGACCCCCAGCCTGGCCGCCTGCCCCCGTGCCCCCGGCGCAGATGGGCACCCCAGGGTGCTGGCAGCCGGCGTGGGCACCACCGGGCACCGCGGCCACTCAGCCCCACGCCTGGATCCGGCCCCGCTGCCAGCGTGGCCTGGGGGAGGGGGGGGGGGGGGGCACGGGGGAGGATGGATCTGGCCCTGGCACGGGCACGCGGTGGTGCTGGGATGCCCCTCGTGCCAGCCCTGTCACCCCGCTGCGGCCGCATCCTGCACCGCCTCCCAGCCCAGCACCCCCAGCGCCGCAGCCCTGGCTCGCTTCCCCCCAGCTGGAGCCCAGCACCGGTGCCTCGTCCTCAGCGGCCAAATCCTGCGGCCACGCGTGTCCATGTCCCCCCAGGACCAGGGATGCTGGAGCTGGGGCTGCCACCGCGCTCCAGCATCCCCCCTGCAGCCCCCCAGCACCGTGCCCAGCCGCCCAGGGGCACCGCAGGGATGCATCCTGCTCCTCGGAGCTGTGCGGGGCTCAGCGTGGTCCTGGGCCTTGCTGGGGGGGGGGGGGGGGGGGCTGCAGCGAGGGGTCCGCGCGCAGCGCCAGGGTCCGTCCCGGTGACAGGCCACCCTCCGTCCTGCACCAATCCTGCCCGATCCCGGCACCAAAACCCACTTTTGGTGGACCAGGGGCCTGGGTGTGAGGGGGCAGGAGGGGACAGGGACCCCGTGGGAGGGGGGACAGGTGGGACGCCCCCACCCCAGGGGGCACAGCGGGCACAGCGGTGCCAGCGCCTCGTTAGTGTGTCCCTCTGACGAGGTGGCAGCAGCCCGCTGCAGCCTGTCACCGGCCACCTGCTGCCGCACAGGGATGGGGGGTGGGGGGGGCGCAGGGGGGGGCACACCTGTCACCTTGGGGACCACATTGGAGTGATGGGGACACCCCTGTCCCCCTGGGTACCTGCCCTGGGGCGATGGGGACACTCGTTTCCTCTTGGGGACCCATATCGGGGTGATGGGGATGCCCCTGTCACCCTGGGGACCCATACTGGGGTGATGGGGACACCCCTGTCCCCCTGGGTACCTGCCCTGGGGCGATGGGGACACCTGTGTCCTCTTGGGGACCCATATCGGGGTGATGGGGACGCCCCTGTCCCCTTGGGCAACCTGTATCAGGGTGACAGGGACACTTCTGTCCCATTGGGGAGCCACACTGGGGTAATGGGGACACCCCAGTCACCCTGGGGATCAGCACCAGAGTGATGGGGACACCCCTGTCCCTGTGGGGACCCACATTGTGGTGGCAGTGACACCTCTGCCCCCCTGGGGACCCCTATCGGGGTGATGGGGACACCCCTGTCCCTGTGGGGACCCACATTGTGGTGGCAGTGACACCTCTGCCCCCCTGGGGACCCCTATCGGGGTGATGGGGACACCCCTGTCCCTGTGGGGACCCACATTGGGGTGGCAGTGACACCTCTGCCCCCCTGGGGACCCCTATCGGGGTGATGGGGACACCCCTGTCCCTGTGGGGACCCACATTGTGGTGGCAGTGACACCTCTGTCCCCCTGGGGACCCCTATCGGGGTGATGGGGACACCCTTGTCCCTGTGGGGACCCACATTGTGGTGACAGTGACACCTCTGTCCCCCTGGGGACCCCTATCGGGGCGATGGGGACACCCCTGTCCCTGTGGGGACCCACATTGTGGTGGCAGTGACACCTCTGTCCCCCTGGGCACCCCTATCGGGGTGATGGGGACACCCCTATCCCTGTGGGGACCCACATTGTGGTGACAGTGACACCTCTGTCCCCCTGGGGACCCCTATCGGGGTGATGGGGACACCCCTGTCCCTGTGGGGACCCACATTGTGGTGGCAGTGACACCTCTGTCCCCCGGGGACCCGCTCCAAGATGACGGTGACAGGGACACCACCATCCCATCCTTCTCCTGCCCACGGGATGGGGGGGGCTCGGGGGTCCCTGCGTGCCCCTGTCCCCCAGCACCCCCTTCCTAATGTCCCCAAGAGCCACCCCCCTGGCAGGGGGGACACCTGGGGGCTGTTCCAGGGGCTCGAAGGTCATTAACGGCTTTAATTAAACGCGACAGCACCCGGGGGGTGGGGTGGGGAGGGGGGGGATGGGAATGGTGGAGCAGGAGGGGGGGGACCCCGCCCCCCTGGGGACAGACAAACTGGGGGTCCCATGGCCTGACCCCCCGGCAATGTCACCAGGACGGTGTCACCCCACTCCGGCTGCCCTTGGGGGGGGGCAGAGCCGGGGGTCTCCCCCCCCATTCCGCTTCACCCGTTATTGGAGGGGGGGGGGGGTCGGCACCTCTCCCCCCCCCCCCAGCACCGAGCGCGTGTCCCCATGGCCGGGGGTCCGGGCCCGGGCAGCACGAGCCACCGCGGTGCCATCGGGGGTCCCACCCGCCGCCACCCCCGTGTCACCCCCGTGGGTCCCGGGGGGGAGGGGCTGTGCGGGGGCTGGGGGGGGCTGGCCTGGCCGAGGGGGCTGGGGGGGCAGAGCGGGGCTGGGGGCTGCGGGAAGCTCCGGTTGCCATGGGCATCTGTGAGGCTGGTTGCCATGGCCCCGTTGCTATGGGCAGCCGGTGGTCCCGGTTGCCATGGCCCCGTTGCTACGGGCCCGTTGCTATGGGCGGCCGCAGGTGACGGCGCTGCGGCGCCGGAAGCGGGCGGGCGCCACTGCGCATGCGCGGGGCTGTGGGCGGGGCTGTGGGCGGGGCTGCGGGCGGGGCTGCGGGCGGGGCTGCGGGCGGGGCTGCGGGAGGGGCGGGACCATGCTTGGCCCCGCCTTTTCCGGCGGAGCTGCAGCCATTCGCCGCCAGGTGACGCGACGGAAGAGGCGGGGCCAGGAGCGGAGCAGGAAGAGGTTGGTGCGGCCGCGGACCGGGGCGGGTGGGGCCACTGGGCCCATACTGGGGATCAGTGACTCTATACTGGGGGTCAGTGGGCCCATACTGGGGGCTGTGTCCTAGTATAGACTGGTGACTGCTGGCCTTGTACTGGGAGGGTGTCGCTGTCCCCATATGACCATACTGGGAGCGCTCTCGGTGTTCCAGTATGTACTGGTGGCTCTTAATCCCATACTGGGAGGGCGTCCCTGTCCCAGTATGTACTGGTGACCGCTGATCTCATACGGGGAGGGTGTCCGTGTCCCAGTATGTACTGGTGAGCACTGGCCCTGTACTGGGAGGGTGTCCCTTCCCCAGCACAAACCAGTGACCATTAACCCCATACTGGGAGGGCGTCCCTGTCCCAGTATGTACTGGTGACCGCTGATCTCATACGGGGAGGGTGTCCGTGTCCCAGTATGTACTGGTGAGCACTGGCCCTGTACTGGGAGGGTGTCCCTTCCCCAGCACAAACCAGTGACCATTAACTCCATACTGGGAGGGTGTCTGTGTCCCAGTAGGTACTGGTGACCGCTGATCTCATACGGGGAGGGTGTCCGTGTCCCAGTATGTACTGGTGACCACTGGCCCTGTACTGGGAGGGTGTCCCTGCCCCAGCACAAACCAGTGACCATTAACCCCATACTTGGAGGGTGTCCCTATCCCAGTAGGTACTGGTGACCACTGGCCCTGTACTGGGAGGGTGTCCCTGCCCCAGCACAAACCAGTGACCATTAACTCCATACTTGGAGGGCGTCCCTGTCCCAGTATGTACTGGTGAGCACTGGCCCTGTACTGGGAGGGTGTCCCTGCCCCAGCGCAAACCAGTGACCATTAACTCCATACTGGGAGGGCATCCCTGTCCCAGTAGGTACTGGTGACCACTGATCTCGTACGGGGAGGATGTCCATGTCCCAGTATGTACTGGTGACCACTGGTCCTGTACTGGGAGGGTGTCCCTGCCCCAGCACAAACCAGTGACCATTAACCCCATACTTGGAGGGCGTCCCTGTCCCAGTAGGTACTGATGACCACTGGCCCTGTACTGGGAGGGTGTCCCTGCCCCAGCACAAACCAGTGACCATTAACTCCATACTGGGACGTGTCCCTGCCCCAGTACAGACTGGGAGCCTCTCCCCACACCAAGGGGCTCCCAGCCAGGCACCCCCCACCCCCCCGTGACAGCAGCTCTTGTCCCCCAGGTTCTGTGTGTCCCCGTCCTGCGGCTCTAGAGACCCTTCGCCATGGTGAGTGGGGGTGGACACTGCCGGGGCCGCACCAAGGCCACCACCACGGCCCTACTGGGGCCACCAAGGCCACCACAGCCGCGCTGGGGCTACCACAGCCACACTGTGGCCACACTGGAGCCACCGTGACTGCACTGGGGCCACCACCATGGCCACACCGTGGCTACTGCAACCACACCGGGGCCACCGTGACCCCACTGGGGCCACCATGGCCACACTGGGGCCACCATGGTCACACTGGGGCCACCAAGGCCACACCAAGGCCACCACAGCTGCACTGGGGCCACCAGAGCCGCACCACGGCTGCACCGTGGCAACTGCGGCCACACCAGGGCCACACCAAGGCCACCACAGCCACGCTGGGGCTACCACAGCCACACTGTGGCCACACTGGAGCCACCGTGACTGCACTGGGGCCACCACAGCCTTACTGTGGCTACCATGACTGCACCAGGGCCACCACCATGGCCACACCGTGGCTACTGCAACCACACTGGGGCCACCGGGGCCACCATGGCCACACCGGGGCCACCGTGACCCCACCGGGGCCACCGTGACCTCACTGGGGCCACCATGGCCACACTGGGGCCACCATGACCCCACCAGGGCCACCATGACCCCACCGGGGCCACCATGGTCACACCGGGGCCACCATGACCCCACCAGGGCCACCATGGTCACACTGGGGCCACCATGGTCACACCGGGGCCACCATGACCCCACCGGGGCCACCGTGACCTCACCGGGGCCACCATGGCCACACCGGGGCCACCACGACCCCACCGGGGCCACCACGACCCCACCGGGGCCACCACGACCCCACCGGGGCCACCATGGCCACACTGGGGCCACCATGGTCCCACCGGGGCCACCACGACCCCACCGGGGCCACCACGACCCCACCGGGGCCACCATGGTCACACCGGGGCCACCATGGTCACACTGGGGCCACCGCGGCCGCGCTGGTGTCCCTGCCTGGCTCTAACACCCCGTGTCCCCCCCAGGGCGAGCGCAAAGGCACGAACAAGTATTACCCCCCCGACTTCGACCCGGCCAAGGTGAGGGGCTCGGCGGGGCGGGGGCTGCGGCCGCCCAGCTCCGTCGCGGGCTCAGGGGGGGCAGCAGTGGCGGGGGGGGCGTCGTGCCGGTGCGGCTGACACCCCCCCCCCCCGTGTCCCCGCCGGCAGCATGGCTCCCTCAACAAGTACCACCACAGCCACCCGCTGCGGGAGCGGGCCCGCAAGCTGTCCCAGGGCATCCTCGTCATCAGGTGAGGGGACACATGGGGCTGGGGGCGCCCCGGGCCACCCCTCCCCCAGCTGCGGGCTTCTCCCCATCCCCCGCGGTGACAGTGACGGCCCCGGGCCATGTCCCCCCCCCCCCCCCCCCCCAGGTTCGAGATGCCCTATAACATCTGGTGCGACGGCTGCAAGAACCACATCGGGATGGGTGAGTCCTGCCGTGTCCCCCGCGCCGTCCCCAAATCCACGTGTCCCCGTGGTGGCGGGGGGTCCCGGTGTCCCACCCCCCCCCCTTCTCCCTCGCAGGCGTCCGCTACAACGCGGAGAAGAAGAAGGTCGGCACCTACTACACGACGCCCATCTACAGGTGGGTGCGGCAGCCGCGTCCCCCCAGGCAGCCCCTTGTCCCCATCCCTGTCCCCATCCCTGTCCCCATCCCTGTCCCCGTCCCCGTCCCCCCCAGGTTCCGGATGAAGTGCCACCTCTGCGTCAACTACATCGAGATGCAGACGGACCCGGCGGGCTGTGACTACGTCATCGTCAGCGGCGCCCGGCGCAAGGAGGAGCGCTGGGACATGCAGGACAACCAGCAGGTGCTGCCCACTGGTGAGTCCCACTGCCGCTGGCACGTCCCAGTGCATCCCAGTGCCACCGGCACATCCCAGTGCCGCTGGTGTGTCCTGGTGCCACCAACACGTCCCGGTGCCATCAGTACATCCAAGGGCCACCAGCATGTCCCGGTGCCACCAGCATGTCCCAGTGCCTGGTGCCACCAACATGTCCTGGTGCCATCAGTACATCCCAGTGCCACCAGCATGTCCCGGTGCCACCAGCACGTCCCAGTGCCTGGTGCCACCAGCACGTCCTGGTGCCCTCAGCGCATCCCAGTGCCACCAGCGCATCCCAGTGCCTGGTGCCACCAGCACGTCCTGGTGCCGTCAGCGCATCCCAGTGCCACCAGCGCGTCCCAGTGCCTGGTGCCACCAGCACATCCCGATGCCACCAGCACATCCCAGTGCCTGGTGCCACCAGCGCATCCCAGTGCCACCAGTGCATCCCAGTGCTGCTGGCACATCCCAGTGCTGCTGGTGTATCCTGGTGCCACCAACACGTCCCAGTGCCTTCAGTACATCCTGGTGCCACCAGCACGTCCTGGTGCTGCCAGCACATCCCAGTGCCACCAGCGCATCCCAGTGCCACCAGCACATCCCACTGCCTGGTGCCACCAGCATGTCTTGATGCCATCAGCGCATCCCAGTGCCACCAGCATATCCCAGTGCCTGGTGCCACCAGCACGTCCAGGTGCCACCAGCGCATCCCAGTGCCTGGTGCCACCAGCATGTCCCGATGCCACCAGTGCATCCCAGTGCCACCAGTGCATCCCAGTGCCACCAGCACATCCCGGTGCCACCAGCACATCCACATGCCTGGTGCCACTAACACGTCCTGGTTCCACCAGCGTGTCCCAGTGCATGGTGCCACCAGCACATCCCAGTGCCTGGTGCCACCAGCATGTCCTGGTGCTGTCAGCACGTCCCAGCGCCACCAGCATGTCCCAGTGCCTGGTGCCACCAGCATGTCCTGGTGCTGTCAGCACGTCCCAGCGCCACCAGCATGTCCCAGTGCCTAGTGCCACCAGCATGTCCTGGTGCCGTCAGCGCGTCCCGGTGCCACCAGCGCATCCCAGTGCCTGGTGCCACTAGCACGTTCTGGTTCCACCAACGCATCCCAGTGCCACCAGCATGTCCCAGTGCCTGGTGCCACCAGCACATCCCACTGCCTGGTGCCACCAGCATGTCTTGATGCCATCAGCGCATCCCAGTGCCACCAGTGCATCTCGGTGCCACCAGCACGTCCCGGTGCCACCAGCGCATCCTGTGGCTGCTGGCACATCCCGGTGCTACCGCTATGTCCCGGTGGTGCCGAGCGTGGTGGCCCCTGATGCCCTGGCTGTCCCCTGCCCCAGAGCGGGAGGAGAAGGAGAAGCTGGAGACGGATGCCATGTTCCGGCTGGAGCACGGGGTGGCCGACCGGGCGGCGCTGCAGCGAGCTGCCCCCACGCTGGCCACGCTGCAGGAGGCCCAGAGCGCCTGGAAGGACGATTTTGCCCTCAACAGCCGCCTCCGCCAGCGCTTCAGGGTGAGCCGGGGGGGCTCCGCAGCCCCCTCCCCTGCTACCCGGGGGGTTGGTGTCCCCCACGTCCGTCCCCCACGTCCCCCCTCTTGGAGCAGGAGGAGAAGAAGACGCTGCGGGAGGAGGAGGAGGAGGCGGCAGCGCTGCAGGCGAAGGCCGGGCTGAGCATCCCGCTGGTGCGGGAGGCGGAGGAGGATCGGCGCCTGGCGGCCCTGCTCAAGTACCACAGCCCCGACTGTGCGTGGGGGGGGGGGGGCGTGGGGGGGGGGGGGGGGGGGCAGCCGGGGGTCCCAGAGCCCCCGTGACCCCCCACCTGCCCCTGTGTCCCCCCCCCAGCCTACGAGGAGAAGCAGCGGATGAAGCGGACGGAGATCTCCAGCCGCTCCTGGTTCCCCCCGGCCGCTGGCGGCAGAGCCAACGAGGCGCTGCGGAAATTGGGTCTGGGGGGGCGAGCGCTGTGGGGCCGGGGGGGGCCCCCCCCACACCCCTGCCGGCCTGGGCATCATCCGGCGCCGGTCCGGAGAAGGGCTGGGGGAGCCGGCGGAGCCGGAGCAGGGCGAGATGACCCCCCACCCCACCCCCAGCGAGCCCCGGGGGGGCCCCGAGGCGGGGAGACCACCCCCCGCCGCCCCCCAGGCTCCCCCCAGCGCTTCCCTCGTCGCCGACTATTCGGACTCCAGCTCCGAGGCGGAGAGCGCCTGAGCAGCACGGGGGGGGGGGGGGGGCCGGACCCCCGCTCGGGCTGGTCCCGAGAGACACCTGCACCCCTCCCCCCACCCACCCCCCTTTAATTTATCCCCCCCCCCCTTCCCCCCACATTAAAAGCTGTTGGCCGCCCCGGCGCGTCCTTTGGCGTGAGTGTGTGTGTCCCCCCCCCAGGGGTCCCTGAGCTGGGATCTGGGGGGGGGTCTCTGCCTCATGCCCAGCACCCCCCATCCCTGCTCAGGGCCTGGGGGGGGGGGGGGGGGTGCAGGAAGCTCCGGCGTCGCTTCCGGCGCAGCCATGAGCCTGGAGGCCTTTCGCTACCGTCGCGGCTCCCTCACCATCCTCAACCAGCTCCTGCTGCCCCAGCAGCTCCGCTATGAGCGCGTGGACGGCGTGGAGCGCGCCTGGCAGGCCATCCGCGACATGGAGGTGAGCGGGGGTCCCACCCCCCCCAGGGTGACCCCCCCCAGGGTGACCCCCCCCCAGGATGACCCCAGGGGTGACGGAACCGCTGTGGCCTCCCCAGGGTGACACCCACCCCCCCAGGCTGATCCCAGGGGTGACACGGAGCCGCTGTGGCCTCCCCAGAGCGACCCCCACCCTCCCAGGGTGACCCCCAGGACCTCAGGGTGACCCCAGGGGTGACGGAGCTGCTGTGGCCCCCCCCAGAGTGACCCCCAGCCCCCCAGGGGTGATGAAGCCATTGTGGCCCCCCCTAGGGTGACCCCCACCCCCCCCAGGGTGATGGAGCTGCTGTGCCCCCCGCAGGGGTGACCCCAAGGTGACGGAGCCGCTGTGGCCCCCCAAGAGTGACCCCAGGGTGACGGAGCCACTGTGGCCCCCCCAGAGTGACCCCCACCCCCCCAGGGGTGATGGAGCTGCTGTGCCCCCCGCAGGGGTGACCCCAGGGTGATGGAGCCACTGTGGCCCCCCCAGGGTGACCCCCACCCCCCCAGGGTGACCCCAGGGGTGACGGAGCTGCTGTGGCCCCCCCAGGGTGACCCCAGGGGTGGCGGAGCCGCTGTGGCCCCCCCAGAGTGACCCCCACCCCCCTAGGGTGACCCCAGGGGTGGCAGAGCCGCTGTGGCCCTCCCAGAGTGACCCCCACCCCCCTAGGGTGACCCCAGGGGTGATGGAGCTGCTGTGGCCCCCCCCCCGAGTGACCCCCAGCCCCCCAGGGGTGATGAAGCCACTGTGGCCCCCCCCAGGGTGACCCCAGGGGTGACGGAGCCATGTGGCCCCCCCAGGGTGACCCCCACCCCCCCAGGGTGACCCCAGGGGTGACGGAGCCATGTGGCCCCCCCAGAGTGACCCCAGGGGTGACGGAGCTGCTGTGGCCCCCCCCCAGAGTGACCCCCAGCCCCCCAGGGGTGATGAAGCCATCGTGGCCCCCCCCAGGGTGACCCCCCCAGGGTGACCCCAGGGGTGACAGAGCCACTGTGGCCCCCCCAGGGTGACCCCCCCAGGGTGACCCCAGGGGTGACGGAGCCGCTGTGGCCCCCCCAGGGTGACCCCCCCAGGGTGACCCCAGGGGTGACGGAGCCGCTGTGGCCCCCCCAGGGTGACCCCCCCAGGGTGACCCCAGGGTGATGGAGCCACTCTGCCCCCCCCAGGGTGACCCCCCCAGGGTGACCCCAGGGTGATGAAGCCACTGTGCCCCCCCCAGGGTGACCCCCCCAGGGTGATGGAGCCACTCTGCCCCCCCCAGGGTGACCCCCCCAGGGTGACCCCAGGGTGACAGAGCTGCTGTGGCCCCCCCAGGGTGACCCCAGGGGTGACGGAGCCGCTGTGCCCCCCCCAGGGTGACCCCCCCAGGGTGACCCCAGGGTGATGGAGCCGCTGTGGCCCCCCAGGTGCGGGGCGCCCCGGCCATTGCGCTGGTGGGGTGCCTGAGCCTGGCGCTGGAGCTGGCGGCGGGCACGGGGCCGGCGGGCGACGCGGCGGAGCTCGAGGCCTTCGTGGGCGAGCGGCTGCGGTTCCTGCTGACGGCGCGACCCACCGCCGTCAACCTGGCCCGCGAGGCCCAGCGCCTGCGTGACATGGTGCACCAGTGGGCCCAGCGCCCCGCCGGCACCGCGCAGGACCTGCGGGACAGGTACCGGGGGGTCCCCCCCAGGGGGCATGTGGGGGGTCCCCCCAGGGGGCGTGTGGAGGGGTGGGGGGACATTGGAGTCCCCCAGGGGGTATTTGGGGGGGTGGGAGGGAATGTTGGGGTTCCCCAGGGGGGATCTAGGGGGGTGGGAGGGAATATTGGGGCTCCCCAGGGGGTATTTGGGGGGGTGGGAGGGAATGCTGGGGTCCCCCGGGGGGATTTGGGGGGTCCCCCAGGGGGCGTGTGGAGGGGTGGGAGGGCATTGGAGTCCCCCAGGGGGCATTTAGGGGGGTGGGAGGGAATATTGGGGTCCCCCAGGGGGTATTTGGGGGGGTGGGAGGGAATATTGGGGCTCCCTAGGGGGGATTTGGGGGGAGGAAGGGTCCCCCAGGGGGTGTGTGGAGAGGGGGGGGGCATTGGAGTCTCCCAGGGGGCATTTGGGGGGGTGGGAGGGAATGTTGGGGTTCCCCAGGGGGGATCTAGGGGGGTGGGAGGGAATATTGGGGCTCCCCAGGGGGGATTTGGGGGGGTGGGAGGGAATGCTGGGGTTCCCCAGGGGGGATTTGGGGGGAGGAGGGGTCCCCCCAGGGGGCGTGTGGAGGGTTGGGGGGACATTGGAGTCCCCCAGGGGGCATTTGGGGGGGTGGGAGGGACTATTGGGGCTCCCCAGGGGGGATTTGGGGGGTCCCCCAGGGGGCGTGTGGAGGGGTGGGGTGGGGGCATTGGAGTCTCCCAGGGGGCATTTGGGGGGGTGGGAGGGAATGTTGGGGTTCCCCAGGGGGGATCTGGGGGGGTGGGAGGGAATGTTGGGGTTCCCCAGGGGGGATTTAGGGGGAGGAGGGGTCCCCCAGGGGGCGTGTGGAAGGGGGGGGGGGCATTGGAGTCTCCCAGGAGGCATTTGGGGGGGGGTGGGAGGGAATACTGGGGTCCCCCACGGGGGAGTTAGGGGGGTGGGAGGGAATATTGGGGCTCCCCAGGGGGGATTTGGGGGGGGTGGGAGGGAATGTTGGGGTTCCCCAGGGGGGATTTGGGGGGAGGAGGGGTCCCCCCAGGGGGCATGTGGAGGGGGGGGGGGGCATTGGGGTCTCCCAGGGGGGATCTGGGGGGGGTGGGAGGGAATATTGGGGCTCCCCAGGGGGGATTTGGGGGGAGGAGGGGTCCCCCAGGGGGCATGTGGAGGGGTGGGGGGGCATTGGGGTCTCCCAGGGGGGATCTGGGGGGGGGTGGGAGGGAATGCTGGGGTCCCTCAGGGGGGATCTGGGGGGCTGGGAGGGGTGGGGTGCTGGGGTCTGGGGGGGATTTGGGGTGTCAGGAGGGGTAGGGCAGGGTGCCAGGGTCTGGGGGGGGGGGGGCTGTGCGGTGCGAGGGTCCCCTGAGGGTCTGGGGGGGTCCCCGGGCTGTGGGGTGGGGGGGGGACCTGTGGGGGTCCCTGTGGGGTCTGGGGGGGGTCTCTGGGGGAGCTGTGGGGTTCCTGGGGGGGCTGTGGGATGTGGCGTGACTTGGGTGGGTCCCAGGGGGTCTGTGGGGGTCCCAGGGGGTCTGTGGGGGTCCCGGGGGGTCTGTGGGGGTCCCAGGGGGGGCTGTGGGGTTCCTGGGGGGGCTGTGGGCTGTGGGGTGAACTGGGGGGGTCCCGGGGGGTCTGTGGGGGTCCCGGGGGGTCTGTGGGGTGAACTGGGGGGGTCCCGGGGGGTCTGGGGGGGTCCCGGGGGGTCTGTGGGGGTCCCGGGGGGCGTTCAGACCCCCACGTTCAGCCCTGCAGCATCATCGAGCACATCGAGGCGCTGCTGGAGAGGGACCGGGCCGACAACCGGCGCCTGGGGGCTCACGGCGCCCACCACATCCTGCAGCGCGTGCCCGCCGGCGGCGTCACCCTCCTGACCCACTGCAACACCGGGGCGCTGGCCACGGCCGGCTACGGCACCGCGCTGGGTGGGTGCCGGGGGGCTGGGGGGGCTGGGGGGCTGGGGGCTGGGGGGGGGGGGGCTGGGGGGGTGCCAGGGGGCTGGGGGGGGTGCCAGGGGGGCTGGGGGGGTGCCAGGGGGGCCGGGTGGGTGCCAGGGGGGCCGGGTGGGTGCCAGGGGGGCTGGGGGGGTGCCAAGGGGCTGGGGGGGGGGGCTGGGTGGCTGGGTTGGTGCCAAGGGGGCCGGGTGGGTGCCAGGGGACTCGGGGGGTGCCAAGGGGGCTGGGTGGGTGCCAGGGGGGCTGGGGGCGCCCCGAGGGGTGCCAGGCCTGATGTGTGTCCCCCGTGTCCCCCCCCGTCCCCAGGCATCGTGCGGGCGCTGCACGAGCGCGGGCGGCTGGCGCGGGTGTTCTGCACCGAGACGCGGCCCTACAACCAGGGCGGGCGGCTGACGGCGCTGGAGCTGCTGCACGAGGGTGTCCCCGTCACCCTCATCGCCGACAGCGCTGCCGCCGCCGCCATGCGCGACCGCGGCGTCCAGGGTCAGCGCTGGGGGGACGTGGGGAGGGGGGGTGGGGGGCATGGGGACGTGGGGGGACAGGGACAGGGTGGGAGGGGCATGGGGACAGGGTGGGACAGGGTGGGGGGGCATGGGGACACGGTGGGACAGGGTGGGGGGGGATGGGGACATGGTGGGACGGGGGGGGGGGGGATGGGGACAGGGTGGGACAGGGACAGGGGCCATGGGGACACGGTGGGATGGGGGGGGGGCATGGGGACATGGTGGGACGGGGGGGGGGCATGGGGACATGGTGGGACAGGGTGGGGGGGCATGGGGACAGGGTGGAGGGGCATGGGGACATGGTGGGACAGGGACGGGGGCGCATGGGGACAGGGTGGGACAGGGACAGGGGGCATGGGGACATGGTGGGACGGTGGGGGGGCATGGGGACAGGGTGGAGGGGCATGGGGACATGGTGGGACAGGGACGGGGGCGCATGGGGACAGGGTGGGACAGGGACGGGGGGGGCATGGGGACATGGTGGGACAGGGACGGGGGGGCATGGGGACACGGTGGGACAGGGTGGGGGACATGGGGACATGGTGGGAGGGGGATGGGGACACGGTGGGACAGGGATAGAGGAGATGGGGACAGGGGGGACGGGGACATGGTGGGACAAGGACACAGTGGGACAGGGACAGAGGGGATGGGGACGGGGGGACAGGGACAAGATGGGGCAGGGATGTGACAGGAGCGGGGGGGGGACAGGGGGGATGTGACATGGCGGGAAGGGGGACGGGGACACAATGGGACAAGGACGAGATGGGGTGGGGGGACGGGGACATGGTGGGCAAGGGGTGGCAGGGGACATACCGGGACAGGGCTGGGGGGCTGGGGGGTGGCAGGGGGCTGGGGACGCGGGGGGGGGGGGCACACAGGGACCCACTGACCCCCCCGTGTCCCCCAGCCGTGGTGGTGGGCGCCGACCGCGTGGCCGCCAACGGTGACACGGCCAACAAGATCGGGACGTACCAGCTGGCGGTGGCGGCGCGTCACCACCGTGTCCCCTTCTACGTGGCGGCGCCCAGCGCGTCCTGCGACCCCGCGCTGCCCGACGGCGCCCACGGGCCCCTGGAGGAGCGGCCGGGCCGGGAGCTGACCCACTGCCAGGGGGTCTGCCTCGCCCCCCCGGGTGGGTGTCACCCGTGGGTCCTGGGGTGTCACCCGTGGGTGCTGGGGTGTCACCTGCGGGTCCTGGGGTGTCACCTGCGGGTCCTTGGAGGGGCCCTGGGGTCCCCCTGGGGGTGTGTCACTGGTCCTGCGGGTGTCACCTGTGGGTCCTGGGGGAGTGGGTCCCCCCTGGGGGTGTCACCCGTGGGTCCTGGGGTGTCACCCGTGGGTGCTGGGGTGTCACCTGCGGGTCCTGGGGTGTCACCTGCGGGTCCTTGGAGGGGCCCTGGGGTCCCCCAGGGGGTGTGTCACTGGTCCTGCGGGTGTCACCTGTGGGTCCTGGGGGAGTGGGTCCCCCCTGGGGGTGTCACCCGTGGGTCCTGGGGGGGTGTCATGGGTCCTGGGGGTGTCACCTGTGGGTCCTGGGGGGGTGTCATGGGTCCTGGGGGTGTCACCCATGGGTCCTGGGGTGTCACCTGTGGGTCCTGGGGGGGTGGGTCCCCCTGGGGGTGTCACCCGTGGGTCCTGGGAGGGTGTCATGGGTCCTGGGATGTCACCCGTGGGTCCTGGGGTGTCACCCGCGGGTCCTGGGGTGTCACCTGCGGGTCCTTGGAGGGGCCCTGGGGTCCCCCTGGGGGCGTGTCACTGGTCCTGCGGGTGTCACCCGTGGGTCCTGGGTCCCTCTGGGGGGTGTGGGTCCCCCCCGGGGTGTCACCTGTGAGTCTTGGGGGGGTGGGTCCCCCTGGGGGTGTCACCCGTGGGTCCTGGGAGGGTGTCACGGGTCCTGGGGGTGTCACCTGCGGGTCCTGGGGGTGTCACCTGTGGGTCCTGGGGGGGTGGGTCCCCCCGGGGGTGTCACGGGTCCCAGGGGGTGTGGGTCCCTGGGGGGTGTCACACACAGGTCCCCCTCCAGCTGGGTGTCACGCGTGTCCCTGGGTGGGTGTCACGTGGGTGTGTGTCCGTCCCTCCCCCACGCGTGTCCCTTCCCTGAGGGCAGGGGGTAGGTCTGGGGGGTCCCATACAGGGCTGGGGGGGGGCGGGGCTTGTAGGGGGTAGAGGGCTCCCAGATAGGGTGGGGGTCCCATACGGGGGGGGGGGGAGGTCCGAGCCCTGATGGGGGATGGGCCTGACCCCCTCCCCCCTCCCCCCCAGATGTGGACGTGTGGAACCCGGCCTTCGACGTGACCCCGCACGAGCTCATCACCGGGGGCATCGTCACGGAGTGGGGGGTGTTCGCCCCCGCGGAGCTGCGCGAGGCGCTGCGGCGGGGGGAGGCGGCGGGGGGGCAGTAAAGGCCTTTCCCAGCGCGCACTTCCGCCTCGCTCTATCCCGGCGTGCCTTGCGCCACTGCAACTTCCGGCCCACCTGCCCCGCTCTATCCCGGCGTACCTTGCGCCACCGCGACTTCCGGCCCCCCTGCCCCCCTCTATCCCGGCGTGCCTTGCGCCACGGCAACTTCCGGCCCCGCCCCCCGCACGCCCGGAAGCGTGGCGGCGGCATGGCGCAGGGCAGGCCCAAGACGGCGGCCCGGCGGCCCGGCAAAGCGGCGGGCGGGGGAACGACCCCGGCCCGGGGGGCGCGGGGGCCGCGGAAGGGAGGTGCGCGCCCGGGGGGAAGGGGGTGTCTCGGGGGGCCCCAGGGGCCTGGGGGGGGGGTGTCTCGAGGGGTACTCATGAGGCCGGGGCGGGTCCCGGAGGGTACCCAGGGGTCTGGGGGGGGGGTGTCGGAAAAGCCAGGGGTGACCCAAGCGGCTCCGGGGTGGTACCCAGGGGTCTGGGGGGGGCTCGGGGAGACACCGGGGGGGTCCAGGGGAGCCTCTGAGAAGCCCCGGGTGGTACCCAAGCGGCTCCGGGGAGGGGAGCAGGGATATGGGGGTCTGGGGAGGCCTTGGGGGGGGGGGGTCCCGGGTGGTCCCCAGGGGCCTGAGGGTCTTGGGGAGGTCGGGGGGGCGGTACCCAGGGGTCTTTGACTCACCCCCCGCCCCCAGCCCGTACCATCGCCCCCAAGAAGCTCCGTGTGATTCAGCAGCAGAAGCTGAAGAAGGTGAGGCACGGTGGGTGGGGGGATGTCGGGGGGGTCTGGGGGTCCCTGGCCGTGCCCCCCCGGCTGACACCCCCCACCCCCCCAGCGCCTGGAGGTGGGCATCCGGATGAAGATCGAGCGCGAGGCGGTGCAGCGCGCGGGCGCCCTCCCCAAGAAGCTGGCGGTGGTCGCCGCTCCCCCCCCCCCTCCCGGTGGGCCCACCTCTGGAGCCCCCCGCAAGAGCAAAACCAAGAAGGGCCGGGGCTGAGCCCCTCCCCCGCCAGGACCCCCGCGTCGGGGCGGTGCCAAAGTTGCCTAATAAAAAGGATAATTTTTTTTTGGGGGGGGGGGCACCCCCATAATGCCGGTGTGTGTGGGACTGGGGGGCGAGGGATCGCGGGGGGTGGGGTGTGGTGGGGGGGCGGCTCCAGGATTGAGATTTAGGGAGGGGGACACACGACACCAGATGACACCGACACTGCTGCGGGGGGTCCTGGAGTCGAAATTTATTGGGGGGGGGGTGTCGCTGGGGGAGGTCCCAAGGTCAAGATCTTTTGGGGCGGGGGCCGCTCCCGCCCCTCCATTTCCACTGCGGCTCCCACGGGCGCCAACAGAACTTTATGAATGGAGTCCTGTACCCCGCCCCCTTCCCCTCGGTCCCGCCCACTCACCCCGCTAATTGGTGGGACGCACCCTGACTGACAGCTGCACCGCTCCGCGCTGATTGACAGGGGGGAAGCAGCGCCCGCGGCCAATGGGCGAGGCGGGAGCGCGGCTGCACCGTGATTGGCTGGCGCCCCCGGACAGCCTTAAAGGCGCCGCGGCCTGTTTTTTTGGGGGGGGGCGGGACACGTGGGCAACCACCGCTTCCCCCCGCCCACGCGCTGGGTGGGGCCTGCTCGGGTGTGGCCGGCGGGGAAGCCCCTCCCCCTGGCGCCCCTTCCCCCCCCCCCCCCCCCTCTGACGTCAGGGAAATTCCCTGGCCCGGCGCGAGGCGCCGCCGGGTTATTTTGGGAAACAAACAGGGAAAAAAAGGGACGTTCGGGGACGGGCGGGGCCCGCGCGCCTGGGACCCCCCCAGCGGGGTCTGGGACCTCCAAAGGGGTCCGGGACCCCCAAAGGGGGGGCTGAGACCCCCAACCAGGCTGGGATCCCCTCCCCCCAACGGGGCCTGGGACCCCCCAGCGGGGGCTGGGACCTCCAAAGGGGCCCGGGACCCCCCCAGGCTGGGACCTCCCCCCCCCCCCCCCAGGCTGGGACCCCAACGGCCTGGGACCCCCCCCCCCCCCCCCCCCCAATGGGGCCTGGGACCCCCAAAAGGGCAGCTGGGACCCCTGCCCGGGGTAGAACTCCCCCAGCGGGGCCTGGGACCCCCCATAATGGTGCCTGGGACCCCCCCCCCATGCGGGACCCCCCCCAGCCCCCATGTACGCCCCCCCCCCCCCCCCAGCCCCAACTCGCTCCAGCTCCTCCGTGGCCCCCCCGGGGCGCCCCCCCCCCCCATGACTCACCCCTAATCCCCTAATTGCCGGTGACGCCCTGACTCGCCGCGGTGCCGGAGGGGGGGGGGGGGGGGGGGGGGGGCTGGAGCCGCCCTTCCCCCACAGCGCCAGGGCTGGGGGGGGGGGGGGCTGGGGTGCTCCCTTCCCCCACACCCTCCCCCCCCCACGCTGAGGGTCCCAAGCACCCCCCTAGATCAGCGTGGGGAGGGTCCTTCCCTCCCACCCCCCTTCACCCCCCCGGGTTGTGGTTGGGGTCCCTCCCTCCCCGCGCAGCCGGGAGGGTGGGGGGGGGGTCACACACACATCTGGCTCCCCCCGGTTTTGGGGAACACCCCCCACCCCACCCCCCACCCCCCGTTTTTGGGGACACACGCCCCCCACCCCCCACCCTCCGGGGGTCTCGGGGTGTCGGTGATGTGGAAGAACCTGCGGGTCCCGGTGAGCTTGGCCGTGCACGCGGGACCCGGGCAGGGCTCCACCACGGGGTGGGGGGGTCCCACACCCCGGGGGTGGGGGTCTGGGAAGCAGGGGGGGTGGGCGGTGGGGGGGTGGGGACCCCCGAGGGGGTTTTGGGGACCCCCCGGTGCGTGGGGCCAGACTCCTGTTCCTGCTGAACTGAGCCAGTTTAACCAAAGCAACTGCATATCAGCTCAGTAGGCACGGGAGGCAGCGCCCGGGGGGGGTCCCCATCCTGGGGGGGGGGGGGGGGGGGGCAGTCTGCGATCCTGGGGGGGGGAGGGGGGGGGGTCTGCCATCCCGGGGGGGGGCCATTTGGGGTGGGGGGCGTGCGGCCGGGTGGGCGCCGGGGAGCGGAACTTAGCCACTGTGAACACGACGCGGCTGCCAACTCTGTTCACAGGTGGGCTAAGCCCTGCCCCCCGGCCCCCTGAGCCCCCCCCCCCCCCGACCCCCCCCCCCACCCCCACCACCCCTCCCTCCCCCCCCCCCCCCCGACATCCCCCCCCCCCCAATCCCGGCGGCTCCGGCTGCGGGGGGCTGGCGCCCGTTGGAAATCCCTGGCAATGTGATTTTGGGCGAAACGGTAAAAAAATCGCATCGCCAGGAACCCCGGCGGGCGGCAGCGTGGGGGGGGGCGGGGGGCGCGGGAGGGGGGGAGTGGGGGTCCCACGGGGGTCTCACGGTGCAGCCGGCGTCGAGTCGGGGCCAAATCCGGAGCTGGGGCCACCTGTGGAGGGAGAAGAGGGTGAAGGCGGCGGCGGGCACGGTGCCCCCACGGCAGCACGGTGCTGGGGGGGGGCAATGGGGGAGGGAGGGGGGGGGGGCGGCGCGGGGAGGGGGGGGGGGGCACCGTGCCCCGGTGCTGGGTCCGGCGAGGCCGAGCGCGGTACAAATACCGTCTGGCGGCAAAGGGGAGCGGGGGGGGCACGGGGGGGGCACCGCCCCGGCACGCCAGGGCTGAGTCACGGTGCCGGACGGGCACGTGCCAGCACCGAGGAGGGGGGGGGGGTGGGGTGGGGGTGGGGGGGAGGCAAGGGAGGGAGGACCGGGGCGGGGGGCGCGCAGCCCTGAGCCCCCCACGCTGGGTCACGGTGGCGTCGCGGTGCCGGTGCCATGTGGCGGCTCCCGGCGGGGCGTCGGGGCGCGGGTGCTGCTGGTGTCGCTCCCCGTGTGCTGCGGCCGCGCCGGCTGTGCCGTGGTGGCCCCGGTGGCCCGGTGGGGAGGGGGCGCGGTGGCCACCGGGTCCGTCCGTCCGTCCGTCCCTCCCCGCCCCGGCTCAGCCCAGGGGTGGCGGGACCGGGGGTGGCAGCGCGGCGAAGCCACCGCCATGTGCCACCAGGCCAGCGCTGCGCAGGCTGCATCCTCGGGCTGCGGGTGCCACCGCGTCCAGCACGGTGGCCACCGAGATGGGCCGTGGGGCGGCCGTGGGGCGGCCGTGCTGGCCATGGGGTGGCCGTGGGGCAGCCATAGTGTGGCCGTAGTGGCCATGGGGCAGCCGAGGTGGCCATGGGGTGGCCGTAGTGGCCATGGGGCAGCCACGGTGGCCGTGGGGGGAGCTACGGTGGCCGTGGGGTGGCCATGGGGCAGCCGTGGGGCAGCCGAGGTGGCCATGGGGTGGCCATAGTGGCCATGGGGTGGCCATAGTGGCCATGGGGTGGCCATGGGGTGGCCGTAGTGGCCACGGGGCAGCCGCGGTGGCCGTGGGGGGGAGCTACGGTGGCCATGGGGTGGCCGTGGGGCCGCTGCGATGACCTTAGGGCCACCACGGTGGCCGCGGGGCGGCCGTGGGGCAGCTGTGGGGCGGCCGTGGTGGCCGTGGGGAGGCCGTGGGGCGGCCGTGGGTCCCCGCGGTGTCGGTGGGGCCCGGTGCCGCCGGCGGTGGAATGGTGCCGGCGCCATGTGGGAGCGGGAGGCCCCGCCCGGGCTGACATCACGGTCGCCGCGGCAACGGGCGAACTTCAAAGGGAATCGGGTGGAAAGGGCCCAAAATTGGGATAAACAGCGGCGGCGGCACAAACAAAATGTCTGGTGCCGCCGGGGGGGGGCGGGCGGGGGGGACCCCGGGTCCCCACGGTGCCGCCGCCATCCCGGGGCCGACGGTGACCCCGGCGGGGCCGTGGCGAGGCCGGAGGGGCCGCGGCGGCGGGTCCATGGCGGTGCTGGAGGCTCCGCCGGTGGCGGCGGCGGCGGGCAACCGGAGGGTCGTGGTGGTCCCGGAGGGTCCCGGACGTTGGCCGGTGGCACCGGAGGGTCCCCGGCGGCACCGGAGCGTCGTGGCGGCACCCGAGGGTCCGCGGTGACACCGGAGGCTCTGCGGTGGCGTCATCGTTCGACGCCGCGTCGAGCGTGGCGGTGCCGGGAGCGGCGCGGGGGTCGCGGGGCTGCCGGGGGGTGCCCCCTGCCCCGGTTTGGGGGGCGGCGGGGCTGCCAGGGGGTGCCCCCCCCCCCCCATTCGGGGGTCCCGGCGTGGCCGGGCGCGGTGCCCACATGGCGCCAGGGCGGTGCCGGCGCCGCCGCTCACGTGGGCCCCGGCGGGCAGCGAGCGGGGGCGGCCGCCGCGACGCCCGGGGTCCCCCCCAGCTGCGGGGGGGTGGGGGCTGCCTGTGGGGGATGGGGGCGCCAACCCCCCCAAATCTCCCCACCCCCCCACCCCCCCAAAATCCCCATTTTTTCCCCCCCAAAACCCCACGGAGCGGGAACCGGCGGCGTCGCCACGCGGCACCTCCCCGACGCGTGCGGGCCGCCGAGGGGCTGCGCCCCCCGGGGTTTGGGGGGTGGGGGGGGGGTGTCCGGAGGGGGGGGGAGGGGGGGGCTGGGCGGCAGCCCGGGGCGGTGGGGCGGGGCGGGGGGGGGGAGGGGAGCGCGGAAGGGGCCGCCCCGTCCGCGCCCGTCGGCACACGCAGCGCCGGGGGGGGGATGAATCACGGCGCCTCGGCGCCGCCCGCCCCACCGCACCCACGGAGGGGGGGGGGGAGGAGACCCCAGCCCCCCACAGAACCCCCCCCCCCCCCCCACAGCCCCCCCATTCCGGACGGGTCTCCCCGCTCCGGACCCCCCCGGCGCGTCCCCCCGACAAACCGCTGGGCACCGGGGGCGGGGGGGGGGAGGGGCACACAGCCGCGGGGGGGGGGAGGGGGGGGGACAGAAACACCGGGGGGGGGGCACTGAGCCAGGCCGCGACCCCCACCCCCCGCCCCAGCCCACCCCCCCCCCCCCGGGGGTCCCGCCCGTACTCACCGGCGTCGGCCTCAGCCCCCGCGGGGGGGGGGGGGGGGAGGGGGGGGGAGCGGGGGAGGGTCCCGGAGGGGCGGGGAAGGGGGGGGGAGGGGGAGGGGGGGGGGGGGGGGGGGCGGCGGCCGGCGGCGCGAGGGCCTCCCAAAGTCACTGACTTTTACTCCAAGACGGGAAAATCCTTTTTAAAAGCTTCGCTCCGCCCCGGGCGCGCGGCGGGGCCGCGGGGGAGGGGGAGGGGCCGCGCGCGCACCCTTTCACGGCCACGGCCACGGGCGGGGGGGGCTGGAGGGGGGGGGGGGGGGGGGCTGGGTGCCCCGTGGGGGGGGGGCTGCACCCACAGAGCGGGAGGCCGCTGCCCACCCCCCCACCCCTCCCCCAGCCCCTGCCTCAGTTTCCCCGGGGCTGGGGGGTGACACCGATCTGGGGCAGGCCGTGGGGCGCTGTGGGGCGGGCTGTGGGGCAGGCCGTGGGGCGCAGTGGGGCGGGCTGTGGGGCAGGCCGTGGGGCGCAGTGGGGCGGGCTGTGGGGCACTATGGAGCGCTATGGGGCAGGCTGTGGGGTGCAGTGGGACAGGCTGTGGAGTGCAGTGGGGCAGGTTATGGGGCAGGCCGTGGGGCGCTATGGGGCAGGCTGTGGGGTGCTGTGGGACAGGCTATGGGGCAGGCTATGGGGCAGGCTGTGGGGCACCGTGGGGCAGGCTGTGGGGTGCTGTGGGACAGGCTATGGGGAAGGCTGTGGGGCGCCGTGGGGCGCTGTGGGACAGGCTATGGGGCAGGCCGTGGGGCGCCGTGGGGCGCTGTGGGACAGGCTATGGGGCAGGCTGTGGGGCGCCGTGGGGCGCTGTGGGACAGGCTATGGGGCAGGCCGTGGGGCGCCGTGGGGCAGGCTATGGGGCAGGCCGTGGGGTGCTATGGGGCAGGCTATGGGGCAGGCTGTGGGGTGCTGTGGGGTGCCGTGGGGCAGGCTGTGGGGCGCCGTGGGGCGGGCCGGCGGGTCTCCATGGCGACGGCGCACACAGACATTAAACACAATTTTCATCGGAAGTCGCAAAAGCCGCCGCGCGTCACTGCGGCCGCGCGCCAGGGACAGCCCCCCCGCCCTGCCCCCCCCGGGCCTGGGGGGATGGTGCCCACCCGGGGGGGGGGGGAGGGGATCGGGGGGGAGGGTTGGATACGGACCCAGTAGGTTATGGATCGGGATCTGGTGGGACAGGGATCGGGTGGGATCCGGATTGGGTGGGACAGGGATCTGGGACAGGGATCTGCTGGGATGGGGATCGGGTGGGACAGGGATCGGGTGGGACAGGGATCTGGGACAGGGATCTGCTGGGATGGGGATTGGGTGGGACAGGGATCGGGTGGGACAGGGATCTGCTGGGATGGGGATTGGGTGGGACAGGGATCGGTGGGACAGGGATCTGGGACAGGGATCTGCTGGGATGGGGATTGGGTGGGACAGGGATCGGGTGGGACAGGGATCTGCTGGGATGGGGATTGGGTGGGACAGGGATCTGGGACAGGGATCCAGTGGGATGAGGACCGGAGTCACAGTGGGATCTAGGCCTGGGTGGGATCTGGGACAGGGATCCAGGTGGGACAGGGACTGGGTGGGATCGGGATCTGGCAGGACCAGGACCAGCTGGGAATGGGATCAGGTGGGATGGGGATCGGGTGGGACAGGGATCCAGGTGGGACAGGGACCAGGTGGGATGGGGATCTGGTGGGACAGGATCTAGGAGAGGGATCGGGTGGGATATGGACTGGAGTCACGGTGGGATCTGGCCCAGGGATCAGGTGAGATGGGGATCGGGTGGGGCAGGATCTAGGACAGGGATTGGGTGGGGCAGGATCTAGGACAGGGATCGGGTGGGACAGGGACCAGGTGGGAATGGGATCGAGTGGGATTGGGATCTGGTGGGACAGGGACCTGGGACAGGGATCGGGTGGGATATGGACTGGAGTCACGGTGGGATCTGGCCCAGGGATCGGGTGGGCCGGGGATCGGGTGGGATGTGGCACCCCCCACCCCCCCAGCCGGCAGCGGCGCAGCGCCAGGCGCGGCAATGCACGGGGGGGCAGCGCACACGCCCTCGCACACGTGTGCGCGCTCACACACGCGCGGAGCTGCCCTCACACGCGTGCACACGCGTGTGCGCTCGCGCCCGTGCGCGTGCCCTCCCGCGCCGGCGTGGGCACAGGCACCGGCGCGCGCACTCACACACGTGTGCATCCACGTGTGCGCGCTCACACGCGCACGCGGGTGCCCCCACACGCGCACACGCCCTCGTGCACGCTGACACGCACGTACACGTGTGAGCACGTACACACGTGCCCTCACACGCACGCGCACGCCCCCCCGCGGGCCCACACTCGCCCCCCCGCGCCCCCCGCCCGTGCACGCGTGCTCTCACCCCCCCACGTGCCCACACGCGTGTGCACACTCCCCCCTCCCCCCCCCCAGCACCCCCTGGTGCACACGCCTGGTGCGCTCTGGCACACGTGCCCCCATGCTGGTGGCAGGGCTCTGGTGGCCGTGGTGGCCCCGTGGTGGCCGTGGTGGCCCTGCAGTGGCTGTGGTGGCCCTGGTGGCCCTGTCAGGCCCGTGGTGGCCCTGGTGGGCTGTGGTGGCCCTGTAGTGGCCATGGTGGGCCCATGGTAGCTGTGGTGGCCCCGTGGTGCCATGGTGGCCCTGCAGTGGCTGTGGTGCTGTGGTGGCCATAGCGGCCCCGTGGTGGCCCTGGTGGCCCCATGGTGGCCAGGATGGCCTGTAGTGGCCCTGGGCGGCCCATGGTGGCCCTGGTGGCCCTGTGGTGCCACGGTGGCCCTGAGGTGGCTGTGGTGCTGTGGTGGCCCTAGTAGCCCCATGGTAGCCATGGTGGGCTGTGGTGGCCATGGCAGGGCCATGGTGGCCCTGGTGTCCCCGTGGTGGCTGTGGTGGGCCCACAGTGGCCGTGGTGGCTCTGTGGTGCCACCGGTGGCCCTGAGGTGGCTGTGGTGCTGTGGTGGCCATGGTGGCCCCTTGGTGGCCCTAGTAGCCCCATGGTAGCCGTGGTGGGCTCTGGTGGCCATGGCAGGGCCATGGTGGCCCTGGTGTCCCTGTGGTGGCTGTGGTGGGTCCACGGTGGCCGTGGTGGCTCTGTGGTGCCACGGTGGCCCCGAGGTGGCTGTGGTGCTGTGGTGGCCATGGTGGCCCCCTGGTGGCCCTGGTGGCCCCGTGGTGGCCCCGTCGGGCCCATGGTGGCCCCGTGGTGTCCCCGCGGTGGTGCGGCGGGCCCGGAGGCACAGAAATGTCCTTTCTAGGTAACGGCAGCGGCCGGGCCCTCGCCCCCGCGCTGGGCACATTCCTGCCGCCTGACTCAGCCGCCAGCGCCGGGCCCACGTGGCGGGCGGTGGGCACGGGCGGTGGGCACGGGCGGTGGCACGGTGCTGGCACGGCGCTGGCATGGCGCGGCGGTGCAGTGCGGCACAGCAACGGAGCGGTGCGGCTCAGCACGGCCCGGCACGAGGCGGTGGCACAGCTCGGCACGGCTCGGCACGCTGTGGGAATGGCACGGCGCCGCGTGGCGTGGGGTGGCGCGGTGCTGGCACGGTGTGGCACAGCCTGGCACAGTGCAGAGCGGCACGGTGTGCTGCAGGGTGGCACAGTGTTGGCACGGTGTGGCACGGCACGGTGTGGCACAGCACTGGCACAGTGTGGCATGGCACAGCCTGACATAGCCTGGCACGGCACAGCCTGGCATGGCACGGCACGGCATGGCACGGCACAGTGTGGCACGGCACAGCCTGGCATGGCACAGTGTGGCACAGCACTGGTACAGTGTGGCACGGCACAGCCTGGCACAGCACAGCCTGGCACGGCACAGCACAGTGTGGCACGGCACAGCCTGGCATGGCACAGCACGGCACGGCATGGCACGGCACAGTGTGGCACGGCACGGTGTGGCACGGCACAGCCTGACACGGCACAGCCTGGCATGGCACGAAGTGGCACGGCATGGCATGGCACGGCACGGCGTGGCACAGTGTGGCACAGCACTGGCACAGTGTGGCACAGCACAGCCTGACATGGCACAGCCTGGCACAACACAGCATGGCACGGCGTGGCACAGCCTGGCACGGCACTGGCACAGTGTGTCACAGCACAGCCTGGCACAGCCTAGCATGGCACGGTGTGGCACAGCACGGCACGGCACTGGCACGGTGTGGCACGGCACAGCCTGGCACAGCACAGCCTGGCACAGCACAGCCTGGCATGGCACGGCACAGCATGGCGTGGCACAGCCTGGCACAGTGTGGCACGGCACAGCCTGGCACGGCACAGCCTGGCACAGCACGGCACAGCACAGCACGGCACGGTGTGGCACAGCCTGGCACAGCCTGGCACAGCCTGGCACAGCCTGGCACGGCACGGTGTGGCACGGCACAGCCTGGCACAGCCTGGCATGGCACGGTGTGGCACAGCACGGCACGGCACTGGCACGGTGTGGCATGGCACAGCACGCCCGTGGCTGTCCCCGCGGTGGCCGGGGGACACGTGCAGCCCCCAGTGCCTGGGCTGGTGCCACGTCCCACCGCGCCCGGCCCGGCTCTGCCACCGGGGGGGTCCAAGGGGGGGGCACCCACCCACCAGTGCCCCCCACACCCCCTGGGGTACTGGTGCCACATGCCGGGCACTGGGGTGACTGGGATCCAGGGCCATGGGGCACTGGGGTGACTGGGCACTGGGGTGACTGGGCACTGGGACACTGGGGTGACTGGGCACTAGGGCTGTGGGGCACTGGGGTGACTGGGCACTGGGACACTGGGATGACTGGGCACCAGGGCTGTGGGGCACTGGGGTGACTGGGCACTGGGACATTGGGATGACTGGGCACTGGGGCTGTGCGGCACTGGGGTGACTGGGCACTGGGGCCGTGGGACACTGGGGTGACTGGGCACTGGGATGACTGGGCACCAGGGCTGTGGGGCACTGGGGTGACTGGGCACCAGGGCTGTGGGGCACTGGGATGACGGCACTGGGACACTGGGATGACTGGGCACTGGGGCGACTGGGCACTGGGACACTGGGGTGACTGGACATCGGGGCTGTGGGGTACTGGGATGACTGGGCACTGGGACACCGGGGTGACTGGGCACCGGGGCTGTGGGGCACTGGGATGACTGGGCACTGGGACACCGGGATGACTGGGCACTGGGGCTGTGGGGCACTGGGGTGACTGGACGCCGGGGAGGGGGCTGGGGGACGGGATTTCCCTTTTCCTTCCACCCCCGCGCTCCCTCCCGGCTTCTTCCTTCCTCGTGCCCAGGCACGCCTGGCCGCCCCGGATCCCCCCGATCTCCTGGCTGCCCCAGATCCCCCCGGATCCCCTGATCCCCCCTGATCTCCTGGCCGCCCCAGATCCCTGGATCCCCCCTGATCTCCTGGCTGCCCCAGATCCCCCCAGATCCCCCCGGATCCCCCAGCCTCACACCAGGGGTGGCCACCACGGTCCCCAAAGGCCTGGCAATGCCATTCCCAGGGCCACCGGGCTGTGGGTCACGGCTGTGGGTTGGTGGGTCAGTGCCGTGGGTCGGGGCCGTGGGGCCGTGGGTCGGTGCTGTGGGTCGGTGGGTCGGGGCTGTGGGTCGGTGGGTTGGGGCTGTAGGTCAGTGCCGTGGGTTGGTGGGTCGGTGCCGTGGGGCTGTGGGTCAGTGCTGTCGGTCGGTGCCGTGGGTCGGGGGTCGGTGCCATGGGATGGTGCCATTGGTCGTTGCTGTGGGTCGGGGGTTGGTGCTGTGGGTTGGTGCTGTGGGTCAGTGGGTTGGTGCCATGAGTCAGTGCCGTGGGTTGGTGGGTCGGTGCCGTGGGGCCGTGGGTCAGTGCTGTCGGTTGGTGCCGTGGGTCGGGGGTTGGTGCCGTGGGTCGGTGCCGTGGGTCAGTGGGTTGGTGCCATGAGTCAGTGCCGTGGGTTGGGGGTCTGTGCTGTGGGTCGGGGGCCGGTGCCGTGGGTTGGTGCCGTGGGTCAGTGCCGTGGGTCGGTGCTGTGGGTTGGTGGGTCGATGCTGTGGGGCCGTGGGTCGGGGGTCGGTGTCGTGGGTCGGGGGTCGGTGCCGTGGGTCGGGGGTCGGTGGTCGGTGCCGTGGGTCGGGGGTCGGTGCCGTGGGTCGGTGCTGTGGGTCGGGGGTCGGTGCCGTGGGTCGGGGGTCGGTGCCGTGGGTCGGTGCCGTGGGCCGGGGGTCGGTGCCGTGGGTCGGTGCCGTGGGTCGGGGGTCGGTGCCGGGGGTCGGTGCCGTGGGTCGGGGGTCGGTGCCGTGGGTCGGGGGTCGGTGCCGGGGGTCGGTGCCGTGGGCCAGGGGTCGGTGCCGTGGGTCGGTGCCGTGGGTCGGGGGTCGGTGCCGGGGGTCGGTGCCGTGGGTCGGGGGTCGGTGCCGTGGGTCAGTGCCGTGGGTAGGTGCCGTGGGTCGGGGGTTGGTGCCGGGGGTCGGTGCCGTGGGTCAGTGCTGTGGGTTGGTGGGTCGATGCTGTGGGGCCGTGGGTCAGGGGTCGGTGCCGTGGGCCGGGGGTCGGTGCCGTGGGTCGGGGGTCGGTGCCGTGGGCCGGGGGTCGGTGCCGTGGGTCGGGGGTCGGTGCCGTGGGTCGGTGCCGTGGGTCGGTGGTCGGTGCCGTGGGTCGGTGCCGTGGGTCGGGGGTCGGTGCCGTGGGTCGGTGCCGTGGGTCGGTGGTCGGTGCCGGGGGTCGGTGCCGTGGGTCGGGGGTCGGTGCCGTGGGTCGGGGGTCGGTGCCGTGGGTCGGTGCCGTGGGGCGGCGCGTTGCCGCGCGACGCGGTGTTTGTGTGGGTGACTCAGGGCCGTGACTCACCGCAGCCCCGGGCTGGCGGCGCACGCGGCCCCACGGTCCCGCCGGGGCGGCGGCCCCACGCTGGCGGCGCCGGGTGGCCCGGGGGGGGCCGGGGGCGGGGGGGTCCCACGGGGGGGTCCCCGGCCCCCCAGGGTGGCAGTGCCGAGGGGCGAGGGGGGGGCGGGGCGATGGGGGAGGGGGCGGGGCATGGGGGCGGGGCGATGGGGTGACACCGGTGCCCCCCGTAGCCCCCCCCGCGCACCCATAGCCCCCCCCCAACCACCCACGGGACACCCCCCTCCCCCCCCGGCCCCCCCACCCCCCCCCCAGCCCCCCGGCCCCCCCCCGCGGACACCCCCCCCCCCCCGCTGGGAGCCGGGGGAACCCCGGGGGGCGGGGGGTGAGTCAGGGCGCAGCCACGCGCCCGTGAGTCACCGCGGGCGGGACCGGCCGCCCCGAACAAAGGCGCCTTCAGCGGGGCCCCCCCCCCCCCCCCGGGGCTCCCCCGGCCCCCCGGCCCCGCGCACGTGGCAGCGCCCCCCCCCCCCCCCCCCCCCCATCACTCCAGCGTGGGACCCCCGGTCCCCGCCCTGGCGTCAAGCGGGGACTTGCCGGTGCCCGTGAGTCACCGGTGCCGCCTTCCCGCCGCGCCCGGGCGGCGCTGCCAGCGGGTGCCAAGGCCGGGGGCTGGCGGCGGCACCGGCACCGGGGGGTGCGGGCACAGGCACGGGGAATGTGCCGCCGTGGGTCACCGTCTGTCACCGTGTGTCACCATGTGCCGCCGTGTGCCGCCATGTACCGCCGTGTGCCGCCATGTGTCACCATGTGTCACCGTGTGCCGCCATGTGTCACCGTGTGTCACCATGTGCCGCCATGTGTCACTGTGTGTTACTGTGTGTCACCGTGTGCCACCGTTAGTTGCCCTGTGCCACCGTGTGTCACCATGTGTTACCTTGTGTCACCGTGTGCCGCCATGTACCACCGTGTGCCGCCATGTGTCACCATGTGCCGCCGTGTGCCACCATGTACCACTGTGTGCCACCATGTGTCACCGTGTGCCGCCATGTGTCACCGTGTGTCACCGTGTGCCGCCATGTGTCACCGTGTGCTGCCGTGTGCCACCATGTACCACCGTGTGCCGCCATGTGTCACCGTGTACCACCATATGCTGCCATGTGTCACCATGTGTCACCGTGTGTCACCATGTGTCACCGTGTACCACCGTGTGCACCATGTGTCACCATGTGCCGCCATGTACCACCGTGTGCCGCCATGTGTCACCATGTGTCACCATGTACCACCGTGTGCCACCATGTGTCACCATGTGCCGCCGTGTGCTGCCATGTACCACCGTGTGCCGCCATGTGTCACCATGTGTTACTGTGTGTCACCGTGTGCCACCGTTTGTTGCCCTGTGCCGCCGTGTGTCACCATGTGTTACCGTCTGTCACCGTGTGCCGCCATGTGTGGGACAGAGGCTCTGCGGTCACACCAGTGCCCCTGTGCCGTGGTGCCGGTGCCAGCCCGGTTCCCCGGGGGTCCCTGGGGGGGGCGGGTTGTGCCGCGCTGCCCACAGGGCTGAGAAGTCGCCGGTGCCAGCGGGCCCCAGCCGGCGTGTGGCACGGCATGGCACAGCTCGGCACGGCCTGGCACGGCTCAGCATGGCCTGGCAGGGCCTGGTGTGGCACAGCCTGGCACGGCACAGCCCAGCGTGGTGAGCCCCGGCGTGACGAGGTGTGTGCTGTGCCTGGCCCTGTGCCTCAGCTTTCTCACCCACGCCGTGCCATGCTGAGCCGTGCCGAGCTGCGCTGAGCCGAGCCGTGCCATGCCAAGCCGTACCGAGCCGTGCCATGCTGAGCTGAGCCGTGCCATGCTGAGCCATACCGAGCCGTGCCATGCCAAGCCGTACCGAGCCGTGCCATGCTGAGCTGAGCCGTGCCATGCTGAGCCATACCGAGCTGTGCCATGCCGAGCCGTACCGAGCCGTGCCATGCTGAGCTGAGCCGTGCCATGCTGAGCCATACCGAGCTGTGCCATGCCGAGCTGTACCGAGCCGTGCCATGCCGAGCCGTACTGAGCCGTGCCATGCCGAGCCGAGCCGTGCCATGCTGAGCTGAGTCGAGCCGTGCCATGCCGAGCCGTACTGAGCCGTGCCATGCCGAGCCGTACCGAGCCGTGCCATGCCGAGCCGAGCCGTGCCATGCTGAGCTGAGTCGAGCCGTGCCATGCCGAGCCGTACTGAGCCGTGCCATGCCGAGCCGTACCGAGCCGTGCCATGCCGAGCCGAGCCGTGCCATGCTGAGCTGAGTCGAGCCGTGCCATGCCGAGCCGTACCAAGCTGTGCCATGCTGAGCCGTACCGAGCCGTGCCATGCCGAGCCGTACTGAGCCGTGCCATGCTGAGCCGTACCGAGCCGTGCCATGCTGAGCTGAGCTGTGCCATGCTGAGCCGTACCGAGCCGTGCCATGCCGAGCCGTACCGAGCCGTGCCATGCCGAGCCGTACTGAGCCGTGCCATGCTGAGCCGTACCGAGCCGTGCCATGCCGAGCCGTACCGAGCCGTGCCATGCCGAGCCGTACTGAGCCGTGCCATGCTGAGCCGTACCGAGCCGTGCCATGCTGAGCCGTACTGAGCCGTGCCATGCTGAGCCGTACCGAGCCGTGCCATGCCGAGCCATGCTGAGCCGTACCGAGCCGTGCCATGCCGAGCCGTACCGAGCCGTGCCATGCCGAGCCATGCTGAGCCGTACCGAGCCGTGCCATGCCGAGCCGTACCGAGCCGTGCCATGCCGAGCCGTACTGAGCCGTGCCATGCTGAGCCGTACCGAGCCGTGCCATGCCGAGCTGAGCCATACCGAGCCGTACCGAGCTGTGCCATGCCGAGCCGTGCCGAGCCGTGCCATGCCGAGCCGTACCGAGCTGTGCCATGCTGAGCTGAGCTGTGCCATGCCGAGCCGTACCGAGCCGTGCCATGCCGAGCCGTACCGAGCCGTGCCATGCCGAGCCATACCCAGCCGTGCCATGCCGAGCCGTACCGAGCCGTGCCATGCCGAGCCGTACCGAGCCGTGCCATGCCGAGCCGTACCGAGCTGTGCCATGCCGAGCCGTGCCACGCCACCCTGCCCTGCCACTGGCCCAGCCCCCAGGCTCGGGGCTGAGGTGCCACTTTGGGGCCTGTTTGTTGGGAACAAGGGGGTGCCCCCCCCCCCCCTTTCCCACCCGCCCAACCCCTCCCCCCGAAACCTCCTAACCCCCCCAAGCTTCCTAACACCCCCACCCCCCAAAAATCCTCACAACCTCCTAAACCCCCCAAATCTCCAACCCCCCCCCAAAGACCCCAACTCCCCCCAACACCCCCAGCCCATCCAAGTCCCTAACCCCCCCCAAAGCTCCCCCCAACACCCCCCCTACCCCCGCCCCCCCAGCCCCCCCAAGCCTCCCCCAACCCCCAACCCCCCCCCACCCCCCCCCCCTTCCCCCCAGACGCCCTGTCCCCCCCCAGCCCCCCGCCCCCCCCGGCCGCGCAGGGGTTAAGCACCGGCCCGCGGCCTGGCCAATGGGAAGCGGCGGGGCGGTGGCCAATAGCGGACGGGCGGGGCGTTGCGGGCGGCCAATGAGCGATGGCGGGGCGGCACCAAACAAGGGGCGGGCGCTGCGGTTTGGACGACCAATGGGGAGCGGCGGGGCGGTGACCAATAGGGGGCGGGAGGGGCGGGGGCGCACGGCCAATGGGCGGCGCCGCTGGCCTGTGGTGACCCGCGCCACCGCCCCCCCCCCCCCCCAATCCCCGCAGCCGCGCGCCGAAGGCGGGGCCAACCCCCCACGTGAGTAGCGGCGGGTGTCGCGACAGGGAGCTCCCCAGCCCCGAGTCTGTGACAGGGCCTCACCCCCCCGGCCCCGGGCACCGTGACAGGGACTCCCTTAGCCCTGGGTGTCGTGACAGGGACCCCTCCCAGCCCACGGTGCTGTGACAGGGAACCCCCTAGCCCCGGGTGTCGTGACAGGGCCTCACAGCCCCCAGCCCTAGCCGCCATGACAGGGAACCCCCAGCCCTGGGTTCATGACAGAGACCCCCTGCCAGCCCCAGGTGTCATGACAGGGACACGCACCCCAGCCCTGGCTGTCGTCACAGGAACCACAGTCTCGGGTCTGTGACAGTCTCCCTGCCCCCTCCCCCAGCCCCCAGTGCCGTGATAGGGATCACCCCCGCCAGGCGTCATGACAGGGCCCCCCACAGCCCCTGGTGTCGTGACAGGGCCGCCCCCCCCTCCACAGGCACCCATGGGTGCTGGGGGGGTGCCAGGGCCCCCGGCTCCCCCGCCACTGCAGGGTGGCCAATCTGTGCCCCCCAGTGCCTGGTTGGGCTGGGGGCAGCGCTGCCCGCCTCCCCCCCAAGCTCTGTCGCGACAGGCAACAGTGCCGCGTGGCCCGGGCCCGATCCAGTGATGGGGGTGGCCACGGCTCTTGGGGTAACACCGTCGGGACTGGGGCTGGATCCTGAGCCGCGGCGCTGCCGAGGAGTAACCATCGTGGGTGGCACGGCGAGACCCCGGCACGGCGAGACCCCAGCACGGCAAATCCCTGGCACGGCGAGACCCCGGCACGGCAAATCCCTGGCACAGCGAGACCCCGGCACGGCAAATCCCTGGCACGCCACGTCCCCGGTGCGGCAAACCCTCAGTACTGCAAATCCCCAGTATGGTGAGCCCCCGGTGCAGCAAGTCCCCGGCACGGTGAGTCCCCGGTGCGGTGAGTCCCGGGGATGGCAAAGTGCTGGTGTGGCGAATCCCCAGCACGGCCAGTCCCTGGCCCGGTGAAGCCCTGGCATGGCAAAGCTCTGGCACAGCAAACCCCTGGCACGGCGAACCCCCAGCGTGGCAAATCCCCTGGCACGGCAAACCCCCGGTATGGTGAGTCCTTGGCACGGCACAACCCCGGCACGGCGCCCCCCCCATCTCTCACCCCTCATTTATTTCCCCCCTTTCCCTCCCGTTTCTGACGCTGGACACGGGGCCGGTGCCAAGCGTGGTGCTGGTGCCGAGGGTGCCCGGCCACGGCACCGAGAAAGCGCCGGGTTTGCACCCAGGGCTGTGCCAGGGCCGCCCTCCCCGGCAGCCGCAGCCCCGGCGGGGTTTTCCCGCTCCCCGGCACAAAGAATTTGGCACGGGAGGTGCCGGGGCGGCCCTGGGACGGTGCCAGGCCTCGCCGCCGCGGCCATGCTCTGCCTTCAGCCCGTCCTTCCCGCTGCCGCGCTGGGCTCTGGGATGCCCCGGTGCCGGTGAAGCCGCCGGTACCCTCGGTGGGGAGGGCCGGTGGCCACCGCTGCGCCGGCTGCACAAAGTGCCCATTCTCTGCTTTGCCAGGACTTTTTGTGGTTCTTTCCTCCTTCTTTTGCGGGGCCCCGCGGCCCTTCGCGACGCGGCTTTGCCATGACGTCACCGGGAGCCAGCGGGAGGCCCGGCGAGCGCGGCATGGCACGGCTCTGGCCGCTCACCGAGCTCCCGCCAGCACTGGCACCGGCACGGGGCAGCGCGGTGCCCGTTTGGTGGGAACCCCCCATGTCTGACATTCCGGCGTGGCCGCCCCGCGCACACGGCTCTGGGGTGCAGTGATGCCGCCGGCGCGCCACGGCTCTGGTTTGGAAGCAATAAATGATGGGCCCCCCCGCTCCCCCCGGCGCTCGGCACGTGCGGCTCGAAACCCACCACGGGCTGGGGGCCATTCGGCCGCTCTCGCTGGTGCTGCAGCCCGGCCCGGCGCCTCCAGCCCTCGCGGCAACGCCATGCCGGCACACGGGCGCTGCCAGAGCGGGTGGCATGGGGCTGCCACGCCGTGGGGACCCGGCCGGTATTTCACCACACCGGGAGAGCGGGTGGGGGTCGAGGCCGGCAGCTGCGGGGACCCTTCCCCTGCCAGATCCTCACTGCGCCGATAAACCCCGTGCCGGCGCAGGGATAACCGGAAGAGCACGAATCCCCCAGGCGGGTGCCACCGGCGAGCCAACACGGCGGCTCCGGTGAACATTCAACGCTGTCGGTGAGTTTTGTGGCTGAGGTGAAACCATCGACTGTTGTGTGTGCCCCGTGGCCCGCCGGAGCGGGCGGGAGAGTCGCTGCTGCCCCAGCGCTGCCATGGCGCGGTGGTGCCGGTGTGGTGGTGCTGCCATGGCGCGGTGGTGCCGGTGTGGTGGTGCCGGTGTGGTGGTGCCGCCATGGCGCGGTGGTGCCGGCGCGGTGGTGCCGGTGTGGTGGTGCCGGTGTGGTGGTGCCGCCATGGCGCGGTGGTGCCGGTGTGGTGGTGCCGGTGTGGTGGTGCCGCCATGGCGCGGTGGTGCCGGTGTGGTGGTGCCGCCGCATGCGGCCGGCTCCTTGCCAGGACGCTCGGCACAGGGCAACCAAAATTCATGCTCCACACGCATCACCTGTGGCGGGTCGTGGTGCTGGGGAAACCAAAATCCCCATTTTTTCCCCAAATCCCCCTTTTTTTCTGCAAAACTGGGGGAGGGGGGGGGCACAGCCCTCCCAGCAGCCGCAGCGGTGCCGGTGGTGCCCCAGGGCGGCTGTTGTGGGTGATTCTGCCCCATTAGCGGGTGCTTTGCCGATCCCGGCTGCTGGGGGCTGCTGGGGGGTCCGGATGGGCAGAGGGTCCTGTTGGGCCCCGAACCCCAAGTTTGGCTGCGAGGCGGCCGCAGCCGGGGCGATGCTGGCCAACACCGGGGTGCTGGCGGCACAAGGGGGTTTAAACGCCGGCACCGGGGGCTTGGGGGTGACCCCCGTGCGGGCAGAGGGGAAGAGGCGCAGACACCCCCACCCCGCCGGGCAGACGCACCGGCTCCAGGCGGCGGCTGGGGGAGGGGGCCAGCCCCCAGCCCCAGCCCCCGGCCCCGGTGGCGGCGATTGGCCCTGGGTGGCCCCGCCAGGGCAGGCCCCGGCACTCGGAGCCCGGTGCAGCGGCAGAGCCGGCGGGCTGCAGCGCAGGATGGAGCCCAGCACCACGTTCGACATGTGGAGGGACTACCTGGGGCTGGCGGCCGTGCTGGCCACGCTGGCGCGGGAGCGCGGCGACGCCGAGCGAGAGGCATCGGCACAGCCCAGCGCGCCGGAACCGGTACCGGCGTCAGCCGGTCAAGCCCTGTGCACCTTCTGCAAGCACAACGGCGAGGCGGAGCACATCTACCGCACGCACAGCCTGCACGACGCCAGCGGCCGGGTGCTGTGCCCCATCCTGCGCAGCTACGTCTGCCCGCAGTGCGGGGCCACGCGCGACCGGGCGCACACCCGCCGCTTCTGCCCGCTCACCCACGGCACCTACACCTCCGTCTACAGCCGCTTGCCACGCAGCACCAAGAAGGGACCGCGCGCTGACGGAGCACCCCCCGCTCCCCTCGCCGCAGGTATCGCTCCGGTTTGACGCGCGGCGCTGCCCGTCTCGCAGCCCCCCCAAAATAAACGGCGGGGTCGGGGTGAGGGGGGGTCGCTTCCCAGTGCGAGCCACCCGCGGGGAAATGCGGCCCCGGTGTTGCCACCGGGCCAGCGGTTTTGGCACGAAGCCACACTTTGAACCCGCCACCTCCAGCCTTAATTTACCCAGGAGAGAGCCCGCTGTGGTCCTCGGGGCAATTAGGCTAATTAACGGGCGCGCTGCGCACCCGGCACACGCGGTGCTCGCTGGTGCTCTCCCCTCTCTCCTGGTTTCTCTTCCAGGGGGTCCCCTGAGGATGCATCACCGGGGAGGCACCGGGACGGCGCTCCCGCCAAACCCAGTCTCCCCAGTCCGTCTCCCCGCGGGTCAAGCTGAGCGACACCGGCCCGGTGGCGGTTTGGCGGTCGCGGCTGACAGAAGCCACCTCCAGATGCCAAGAAAAGCCTGAGCGGGGGCGGTTTCACCAGCACCCCGTGCCGGGGGCGCTCAGGGTTGGGGTCGGTTCCAGGTTTGGGGGTTCGTTGGTGGGTTTTTATTAATCCCAGCGGGCGCCTGAGGGCCGCGCCGGCTCCTGCCATGCTCCGGCTGCTGCCGAGCTCCCGAGGGGGCCAGGACGACGTTAGCCACTCGCCCAGTGGCTCCGGCCCTCGCCGGACGCCCCGGTTTGTTCTTTAGCCGTTATCTCACGTGTTCTGTGTTGGAAGGGGTTTATTTCCAGCCTGTTTGCCGTTGAAATGCTGTTTGACGTTAATAAACGCTTGAGCCGTGCCGGGGCTGGCACCGGCACCGACCTGGCCCTACGTCTCCTTCCACCGCCTCTCGGCGCGTGCCGGCTGCCGGCTCCGCCGCGGCTTCGGCCTCCTCAGTGCAGCCAGGCCCCGGTGAGCGCTCATCACCAGGCGGCTGCGGGGGCACCGGCGTCACCCTCCACCTTGCACGGACCCCGCGGCGCGGCGCTCGCCCACCCTCAGCCCCCCGCAGGGCTGGATCCCCCCACCCCGGGAAAAAGGACGCGGATTTCGCGGGTGGCGCGAGCAGGCGGCTCTTACTTGAGGTTGGAGAGCTCCAGGATCAGGCCGCACACGACGTCGGTCGCGTCCCTCCTGGGGGCGGGCGGGCACAGCCCCTCCGGCTCCTCGCCCCTGACCCAAGATGGAAAATTCAATTTTTACTCATCAAATCGGGGCATTTTGCCTCAAACCCAGGGGTTTATCCCTCACAGCTGCTCTGCCCCCCAGCCCACCCCTCCGCCAGCGGCACCTGTCGGGGTGGGCAGCGCACCTACCGGGGCCGCAGCCGGTGTGGGCCGCTCCCTGCGCTGAGCACCGGGGGCTCCTTGGCACGGCTCCGGCACGCCGCGGCACACGGTTCCTGCCCAGGCTCCACAGAGCCGCATGGGCCGGTGGTGGGAAATGGCTGCGGAGAAAAGTCCCTGTCACCACGAAGCCGTGGCCAGGGAGCCCGACTCCAACCCGCCAAAGATGGATATTCCCCCCCCCCCCCTTTCAGCCTATTCCATGCATTTTGGGGGGTTTATTTGGTGTTTCCAGCATTTTGGGGGGTTTATTTGGTGTTTCCAGCATTTTGGGGGGGTTATTTGGCATTTGGGGGGCTTTATTTGGCATCTCTGGCATTTTGGGGGCTTTATTTGGCATTTTGGGGGCTTTATTTGGCATTTTGGGGGGGTTATTGGGCATTTTGGGGGTTTATTCATGTCTTGGGCACTTTGGGTTGGTGTTTTCAGGATAAGTCAGTGACCGCTGGCGGTTTACCAGCGGCGGTGGCAGCGCTGGGCCGCTCCCCTCCAGGCCGCCCTGCAGCTCTCTCCGTTCCCCGGCTGAAGCACCGACAGCCGAGCCGGTGCCAGCCGAGCCGGTGCCCACGGCAGGGGTCTGTGCGGTGCCGCTGAGAGCCGGCTCCGGTGTCGCCGTAACGGTGGGCGCGCTCTCTGCACCTCCTCCGCCGCACGGGGGGCTGCCGGAGCCGGTGGGAGGCTGCACGTCCGGCCTTGGCGCGTTGGCCGTGTGCTCCGCCAGGCCGTCGACGTCGTCCGAGGGATTCTGGAATCCGCCAGCCGGGATGGCTGGAGCCAAGCCGGGCCCGGGAAAAGCGGCTTCTCCCCCTCCGGCCTCTTCACGGGCCTCTCCCGATGTTTTCCATGGGGGAACGTTCCCACTCCGCGGCTGGCTCGCCGGGCCGACGGTGCTGGCAGCCTCGGCGGTGCCTCCCTCCGCCTTCGGCTCCGCAGCCGGGGCACAGACCACCGGGACCCCGACAGAGGCGCCGCCACAGGATCCAAACATGTTCTCTCCCGTTTTGCTTGTCCCGCTCGCCCACAGTTGTTCCCTGCGCTCCCGGGGCGCTCCTCCTGCCGCCCCCTCGGATACGGCGCCTCCATTTTCTTCGGTGCGCGGCGGCTCCCGAGTCTCATCCACGTCACCGTTAACTCCCTCCTCAGGGTGAGGGGCCGGCATCTCCGCTGGCAGGCAGCTGCCGGTGCTCCGGCCTGGAGTATCCGCCGGGAGAGCTGTCTCTCCGCCAGCAGCCCCCTCTCCTCCTGCCGGCACAGCGCGGCTACACTTGGGGCCGTCACCAATGCTGCCAGCTGTGCCGTGGGTTGAGGTCTCGGTGGCCGGCTCCTCACCGCAGCCACTGTGCCGCTCCTTTTTGGCCTCGCCTGCCACCAAATTTCCCCATTGTGGTGACTCTGGCTGAGACGCTGCTCCCAGGGCTGCTCCCTCCGGTGACTTGCCGCCACCTGTGCTTTGCTCCGGCACAGCCACCTCCCCGTCGCCGTTCACGCTGTTAAAACCAACGAAAGCGAGTTCAGCGAGCGGCGAGGCGATGGCCGGGGTCTCCGTGCAGACCCTGGCTCAGCCGCAAACCCCCGTTTCTCATCCCGGTACCTCCCCGGTGCAGTTGTGGCGGTGCTGCTGCGGGTCGCTTGTCCAAACGGTTCGGGTTTTCCATCCGCATTGCCACTCTGAGCTGGTTCAGCCACGTCTAAACCGTCATCTTTCGCTGCCTCCGAATCCTCCTGAAGATTCGGTTTGGTTTTGGGAAGATGCTGGTCACCGTCTCCTCCTTTGAAGGGGAAAACCAGAATCAGGCATCAGCCGTGGGGGTAAGAGGGGCTTGGTGTCGCGTCAGACGGGGAGAGCAGCGTTCGGAGAGGTTCTGTGGTATTTATTTGAATAAATCCTTGTGAAAATGCCCCCCCACACACACCTCTAATGCTTGAACCGAAGGGAAAAAAATCCGTTTGAGGGCTTTTTGTGTTGAACCAAAGGGAAAAAAACACCCTTTTAGAACTTTTTGTGGGGTGCCAGCTCCACTCCGTCCACACCTGCTCCCCCAAAACGCCAAGAAAGGGCGTTTGCGGCACAAGGGGCTTGGCCACGGCTCTGTGGGTGCCGCTCCCCCCTCGCCAACCGAAGCAGAGCTCTCTTTGGTGAAAGAGGCGTGGAAAGGCTAAAGGCCGGTGTCATTGCACGTAGAAACGGGGAGGGTTTTGCAGCGTAACAGGTTTGTAAGGAGGAAGAGGCAGGGTGGGCTCAGGGGAAGAGCCAGGGTGGGCTCAGGGGTGCTCACTGGCAGCTTAATGGGGCTGGCTTAAAGGGGTGAGATGGGGTGGGCTGCCTTACGGGGAGGGGAAGGGGACGCTGGCCCTGTCCCCCTCGCCGGCCCCTTGCTGGCCTCTCGCCCACCCTGTCCCTTCGCCATCCTCTGACCATCCCCGGCCCCTTGTCACCCCCATTCCCTCACCAACCCTGGCCCTTTGCCATCCCCAGCCCCTCACCCAATCTGTCCTCTCGCTGTCCTCACCCCCTCACCAACCCCGGCCCCTCGTCACCCCCTCACCACCTCCTTGCCGCTCCCGTCCCCTCACCAACCGCCATCCCCTCACCAGCCCTGGCCCATCACCGTCCCCGTCCCCTCGCTGTCCCCTTGCCGCCCCCTCGCTGCCCCTGACCCCTCGCCCCCCCCATCCCCTCATGATCCCCTCACCATCCCCTCGCCGCCCCCATCGCCATCCCCTCACCATCCCATCGCCACCCCCATCCCCTCATGATCCCCTCACCATCCCCTCGCCTCCCCCATCGCCGTCCCCTCACCATCCCCTCGCCACCCCCATCGCCATCCCCTCGCCCCCCCATCTCCTCATGATCCCCTCACCAACCCCTCGCCTCCCCCATCGCCATCCCCTCACCAACCCCTCGCCACCCCCATCGCCATCCCCTCACCATCCCATCGCCATCCCCTCACCATCCCCTCGCCATCCCCTCGCCACCCCCATCGCCATCCCCTCACCATCCCCTCGCCATCCCCTCGCCACCCCCATCGCCATCCCCTCACCATCCCATCGCCATCCCCTCGCCACCCCCATCCCCTCACCATCCCATCGCCACCCCCATCGCCATCCCCTCGCCACCCCCATCCCCTCGCCATCCCCTCGCCACCCCCATCCCCTCGCCACCCCCATCGCCACCCCCATCGCCATCCCCTCGCCGCCGCCAGGGCCTCGTGCCGTTACCTGGCAGCTGCTCCCTCCTCCGCTTGCCCATCCCGCCGCTCCCCTGCCTGCGGAGAACAGCACGGCCATGAGGGAGCAGCCCCCCCCGCCAGGTGCTTCGCCCCCAGGGCCGAGCCCACCCCCCTCCACCGACCCCCGGGGCCCAGCGCCACCCCCGCTGGCAGCAGCCACCAACCCCCCCCCCCCGGTTCCGAGGGGAAACAGGGGCAGTGTCACCCGCCCCCCCCGCCCGAACGCGCGTCGGGACCGCCGGGCCGCCCCCCTCCCCCTCCCCCAGCCTCACGCTTTTCCCGCCTCCCGCCGTGCGCCTGCGCGGCGCGGGGCACGCTGGGAGCTGTAGTTTCCCCCCCGGGTGCCGTCAAGCGAAACGCGGCGACAGCGGCTTTTGCGACGTCGGTGCCGTAAAGCGCGGCCGGTTGTTGACAGCGGCGGGCGGAGTAGGAAGTGAGTGTGGCTGAGGGGGGGCCCTGCGAGGCTGGGGGAGGGGGCGGGGGTCGTTTCTGGCGGGTGGGTTAGGGGGGCGCTGAGGAGGGGTGGTGGGTCCTGTGGGGGCGGTGGGCCCTGAGGGGGTGCTGAGGTGGGGAGTGGGGGCTTGCGGGTAGGCAGCGAGGCCTGGGGTGGTCTGGGGGATGAAATGAGGCCTGGGGGGCGCTGAGGGAAGGTGACAAGGCCGGCAGGGGGGTGAAATGAGGTCTGGGGGGGGCTGAGGGGAGGCAACGAGGCCTCAGGGGGGTCTTGGGTGTGTGTGTGAAATGGGGGCTTGTAGGGGGTCTGAGGTGGTGAAATGGGGTCGGGGGGGAAATGGGGCCTTTGTGGGGGCCCAGGGGGTGGGAATGGGGCCTGGTGGGGGGCTGATGGGGTAGAATGGGGCCTGGGGGGGGAATGTGGGGGGTCTGGGGAGGGGAAATGGGGCCTGAGAGGGCTGAGGAGGGGGTATGGGGCCTGGGAGAGGAAAATGTTGCCTTGTGTGAGGCTGGGGGGGGGAAGGGCTGCGGGGGAGGGGGGGAATCCTCTGGAGGAGGGGACAGGGCTGGGGGGGGCAGCAGCACCCTGGGGTGCTTGGAGAAGGGGGGGGCCGTGGTGCGGGAGCCAGGGCGCTGCCACAAAACTCATGGAAAGCAGGAGGAGGGGGCTCAGCAGGGGCTGCAGAAGGCTGGGGGGGGGGGGGGCCCTGTCCAGGCTCTCCGGTGGGTGCTGGGCTTCCCCCCCCCACACCTTTAACACAGCCCCCCCAGCTCGGCACGGTGAGGAGCAGAGCCATGAGCAGAGCCCGCAGGCTGCCACCGGGCCACGGTGCCGCCATCGCCAGGCAGGTGCGGCCCGTGTCCCCCGCCCTGGTGTGCCCCCCACCCCCACCCGCCCCGGGGGAGGATCAATGCCATCAACAGCTGTTCGGCGGCGGAGGCGGCACTGGTTGTGCCACCATTGCCCAGCCGGGTCTATCGCTATTGCTTTTCATCTTTATTTAAATATTTTAATTTAATTAAGCGGTTTTATTCACCCTGGTGCCTCGCAAATCGCTGTTGCGGCGTCACTCACGGCACCGTGGGCTCTGCCCCGAGCTGTGGCTGCGCCGGCGTCCCTCCCTGAAGGATCCATGTCGATTCCCTCCTTCCCCCCGCTGGATCCCGGGGGATCCCCTGGCCCTAACGAGGTGTCGTTAGTGCCGCGCCCCGCCTCCCTCCCTGCAGATGGGTTTGCTGGTGGATCTCTCTCCGGAGGGCATGGTGGGAGATGCCGCCGTGGACGATGCCGCCGAGCTGGAGGCCGAGCTGCTGGCGCTGGTGGGAGGCCGAGCTGCGCCGGGGGAGAAGCCCGAGGGGAAAAGTGAGCACTGCCATGGCGGTGGGGCTCCTCCGCCGTTAATTGCTGGGATAATTAATAACGCGTCACGTAGAAAGTGGCTCCTGGTGGGTCCTTTCTGCCCCGCCTGGGCTGGACCCTCCTGCAGGTGGGCTGAAACCATCAAAAAATGGGTAAATGGCCCCAAATCCCCTCCCCGCCATGTGCCGTGTCTCCTCCAGCCCCGTTGCCGATGGAGGCGATTGAGGAGATGGCCGCTCTGTGCATGAAGGACCCGGACGAGGAGGAGGGGGATGACAACGAGGAGCTGGAAGATGAAGATGATCTCATGGTGAGACGAGGGCTGAGCCCTCAGGGCAGTTCTGTCCCAAAAAAAAGGGGCTTTTCCGCCTGGGATCATCTCTGAGGGATCTCCTGGTGCTTCCAGGCCGAGCTGCAGGAGGTGCTGGGTGAAGGGGAGGGCAGCACGGACGCGCTGGTGCCACCCGCCAAGGTACGACACCTCCTGGGGCTCCGCTCCTACCGTGCCGGTGCCGGATCTGGCCCTTTTGGGACTTTTCCTGTCGCTTTTTCATTCATCTGCTGGGAAAACGTGTCTGTGTCACGGGAACCTGCCCTGCAGCGGGGGAAAACCTTCCCGGGGGTGAGGAGGAGCCAGGTTCCCTCAGCCGCTGCCTCAGTGATGGGCAGCGTTGGAAGTCTTGCGTGCTGAGATGGGATTTAGGGGATTTTTTTGGAATTTACAGGAAATTAGCCTCTGATAATCCCCGTTTTAGGGCAATCCCTGTCCATTGGCAGCCATTGGGGCTCTTCCTTCAGCCCCCAGAGGCTGTAAAATCACGGAAAGGATCGGGACGCGCGGCTGTGCCGCTTTGGCTTGAGCCAGAGCTGGGCTCCAAGCCCCCGCCTCGGCTCCGAGCCCCCGATCCAAGCGGATTATCGGCGGCGGGACGAGCCCGGCTCTCGCTGCGTGGTTCCCAGCACTTCTCCTTGGGTGCAGGTGCCGGAGCCGCTGCCTGCGGAGTCCAGCGGTGTGGAGGCGACGCTGACGGAGCGGACGGCCATGTACCGGGCGGCCATCGCCAACGCCAGGCAGGCAGGGGACGGCTCCAGGCTGCGGCGCTACGAGCGTGGCCTCAAGGTGAGCCGGCACCGAGGGCCCCGCCGCAAAGCCCTGGGATTTAATTGGATCTTTTTAATTAAATGAAACCATCGGATCGCGATTTCCTGGCTGCGCTCAGCCGGTGTTACCGAATTCGGGGGGGAGGGGGTTGCGCTCGCAGCTCGGCTCCGCTTCGCCCCGCAGCCGCAAGGTCGGCTACAACACCGCCTCGAGGTCCTGATTCCTCGCGGTTATTCAAAACCCTTGGAAGAGCCTCAGAATTATTTTTATTTTTATTGATTTTGAGCCCTGGTTTTCCCCTCCGGGCCGTTTCCCATCTTGTTTAAGCCCCTTTTGCCACGCTGGGGTCTTTCCAGCACCGCTGGCTTGGTGCAAAGCCCCTGAGGTGGGACCCCACGTTCCCTCCAGATCATGACACAGGAAAGGGCGACATCCCATGTTTTTTGGAGCCCGGGAGCGGCGCTTACCCCTCCGCCGGGATTTTGCCGGTGCGGGCAGAGCGGGGCCAGCTGGCCGCTGGCACAGGCTGGGGGAGGCAGCAGCTGAGGAGATTTGGGGGGGGGAGATCGGGATTTTGGGTTTGGGGCTGGATCCCCCGTGGGTGAGAGACCCCCAGCTCCCGGCCCTGCTGTGGGCGCAGTTTTTAGGCGGCCGTTGGGGATTCCCACCTCTGGCGGCCCCGGCAGCTCCGCGGTTCCTCTTTCGGCCGAGGAATATTTGCGGGGACGGGGAGTTTTCCCCTGTGCCTCTTCCTTCCAGACGCTGGAGAGCATGCTGGCCTCCGTCAGGAAGGGAAACAAGATCGAGGAGGAGGAGATCCCCCCGCCCGTGGCGCTGGGGAAGGGGCTGAGCTCCCCCCAGCCCCCCCCGCCGCCCGCCGGCTCCCTCGAGCCACCCCAGGTCCTGCCCGGTGGCTCTTCGCCGCCGCCAGCTCCGGCCTCGCCGGCTTCCCACCCAGGCAAGGCTTTGGCTCGCTATTCTGCACCGGCGATGGCCGTACCCCGCGGCTGACGGGGGGGAAGCCGGCAACGCCGCTCTCCTTCCCGCTAACCGCAGGCTCTGCCGGTGCCGAGGCCGTGCTGCGGGGCCGGCAGCGCGAGTACAAGCTGGCGGCGCTGCGTGCCAAGCAGCGCGGCGACCTGGAGGCAGCCACGCGGTGCTACCGGCTGGCAAAGGTGCGGCGCTGGGCGTGCCGAGGGGCCTGGGGCTCCCTCCCTGGTCCCCGCTGATGCGAATCCCCCCCCTTTTTGTGGATTCCGTGGTGGGTGCGGGGCTCAGTGCAGGAAAACAGCCGGTCTGGGGGGGGGTTGGTGATTTTTTCCAGAGTCTTGACTCCCTGCTGGACGCGGCGCAGCAGGGCCAGCCAGTGGAGCTCAGCAGCGTGCCACCGCCTCCCGGTAAGACCCGCAGCCTCGGTGGGGAGCACTCGTCCCCCCCCTTTTTTTTTTTTTTTTTTTAATTTTTTTCTGATGGAGTAAAAAAAAGCCACCGTGGGGGCTCCGCTCGTCGCAGCAGTGACCTCACCGCTCGCTTGTGGGTGCTGATTTCCCGATTTGCCGTCCCTCTCCGCAGCCCAGGCGCCGGAGGAGCCGCTGTCACCCACCCAGCCGCAGCCTGAACCCCAACCGGCCTCTCCCACGGCAGGTAGAACCCCCAACCCCCAATTCCTACCCCCAAACATCCCCCTGGGGGAAGGGAACTTCCAAGAAAAAAGCGGCTGGAAGCTTTTCCACCGGCTCTCCCCCGCTGCAGCCGCGCCGCCGGCTCCGCGGGACGCGCTGGAGGCTCTGCAGCAGCGGATGGAACGGTACGTGGCGGCGGCGGCGCAGGCCAGGAGCAAGGGCGACGATCGGAAGGCTCGGATGCACGAGCGCATCGTCAAGGTGCGGGAGCCGCGTGTGCCGCCGTGCTGCCAGCCCCGCTGCCGTGCTGCCAGCCCCGCCGCGGTGCTGCTCAGCCTCCCCGTTCCCTTCCAGCAATACCAAGACGCCATCCGGGCGCACAAAGCCGGGAAAACGGTGGATTTCTCGGAGCTGCCCATCCCGCCAGGTATTTTTCCCTGTTTTTTTCGCGGCGAGTGCTTCTCGGGGCTGGTTCCTGAAGCCAGTGCAGGGCGGGGAGCAGGATCTGGACCCCTCCGCCCTGGTGAGCTGTGGGGGGCTGCGGTACCCCCCATTTTCTCCCCCTGGCACCCCCCGGCCAGGCTTCCCACCCATCCAGGGCGCAGAGACGCCGTCCGGTGAGCAGAGCCTCGCCGGGGTGCTGGAGGTGGCGGCGAGGCTGGCCAGCCAGGAGGTCCGCGATGAGGAGGAAGGTGACGAGGAGGCACAGGTCGGCGTTCGGGGGGGCTGGGGACCCTCTGCCCACCTCCCCCAGCCCAAAACGGGGAGCGCGGAGGGCTCCAAAGGGGAAACCCACCCCCCTGCGGGGCTGGGCCCCCCGTTTTCCATCTGACGCTGCATTTCTCCTCCTGGCACAGCCCACTGCCCGCCCAGCCCCAGTGAGAGCATCCACCCCCCAGCCCAAAGCACCGCCGCCGCCTCCCCGCGCCGCCCCCCATCCCGCCGCCGTGACCAAAGCACCCCCTAAACCCACCGGGAAAGGTAACGCCGCCATCCGGCACAGTGTGGCAGGCAAGGAGGGGGCAGCCAGCCCCCAGCCCCACAGCCCCCTCGGGGCGGGGGGGCTCAGCGCTGCCTGCCCCGCAGCCCAGCAGCAGCTGGCGTTCCTGGAGGGCCGGCGGCGGCAGCTGGCACAGGCCGCCCTGCGCGCCAAGCAGAGCCGCGACATCGAGGGGGCGAAGCTGCTGCTGCGCCAGGCCAAGGGGCTGGACGCCATGATCGCGGCCGCGCGCGGCGGGCTGCCCGTCGACATCACCAAGGTGGGGACGCGGCGTCTGGTGGTGTTCGGCCGGCTCCTGGTGTGGGGGTTCCCGGTGTGGGGGCTCTGAGCCGAGCCCTTCCCCCTGCCGCAGGTCCCCGAAGCCCCCGTGAACAAGGAGGACTTCGTGCTGGTGCAGCGCGGCGCCTGCGTCCCCCCCGAGGCCGCCAGCCGGTACCTGGAGCTGGTGCGGGTGATCCGGCAGCAGCACGAGGTAGCGGCACCGGGAAATCCGGCGGGTTTGGGAGGGGGAGACTGAAAACGGGGGGGGCAGGACGTGGCAGGGGGGGGGGGGGGGGGGAAAGGGGGGGACCCGGGGGGTCCCTGTCGCAGGAGGAGGGGATCAAACTGCTGCCCTGGCGGGGGGCGCGGGGAGAGGCCGCGGGTTTCAATCCGGCGTGAACTGGGGCTGAGCCAGCAGCGGAGCCGGGTTTGTGGGCGCAGGAGGGACCCCGGCCCCAGCGGGACCCTGCAGGAGCGCAGCCCAGCACCAGCACGGCGGGGGTCCGGCAGGGGCCACCACGGCTGGGGTCCGTGTGGGGAGCTTTCCTCTTCCTCCTCTCCCTCGCCCCCTCCTCTCCCTTCCAGATGTGCGTCAGCCACTCCAAGCAGTTCACTCACCTGGGGAACATCGCAGAGACCACCAAGTGAGTCTGGGGGCGGCCGGGGGCGCCGTGGCCGCCACGTGCTGGCCGCGCGGAGCCGGGGAGCGGTGCCGGGGGTTGACGGCACCGGCCGGCAGGTTTGAGCGACTGGCCGAGGACTGCAGGCAGCACATGGCCGTCCTGAAGCAGGCGCACGCCCGGGGGTACCCGCCGCCCCGGCACCACTACGAGCAACGAACCTTCAGCGTCATCAAGTAGGGGCTCGCCGGCGCGGCCGCCGCGGTGCCGAGGGGCAGGTGGGCGCTGGTGGGATCCTCCTGGCTCGTCCCCTCCGCAGGAGCTTCCCGGAGCTGAATGGCAGCGACATGGTGCTGTGCATAGTCAAGGGGATCAACCTCCCGGCACCGCCAGGTGAGGGGAGACGGCGGGGCGCCATGGAGGTCGCCTAGCCTGGGCCGGTGGCGGCGCTGGGCTTTGCCGGCTCCTCACCGACGAGGCTTTTATTTTTAATTATCTGTGATTTAAAATTCCCCGGGTTTGCTGCCGTGGCGATGGGCACCGCCGGGGTGCCGTGGATCCGCCGTGGCGATGGGCACCACCGGGGTGCTGTGGATCCGCCGCGGCGGCGATGCTGACACTGTGTCCACCTGGCAGGTGTAGCTCCCACCGAGCTGGATGCCTTCGTGCGCTTCGAGTTCCCCTACCCCAGCGCGGTGAGTTGCCCCCGCCTCGTGCCCCCCCAGCCCCCCCTCACCCCCCCCCGCACTCCCTCACCCCCCCCCGCACCCCGGCAGGAGGAGGCCCAGAAGGACAAGACCAACGTCGTCAAAAACACCGACTCCCCTGGTAAGTGCCGCGCGCGGCCCATCTGGGGGGGGGGACGGGACGGGACGGGGGCTGGCACCCGGGGGGGACTCCCCGGGGGTGCGCCGGGGCCTGGGGCTCGTTAGGGCCCGGTGGTCACTGGCGGCCCGCAGAGTTCAAGGAGCAGTTCAAGCTGCACATGAACCGCGGGCACCGGGGGCTGCGGCGCGTCCTGCACACCAAGGGCATCCGCTTCGAGGTGGCGCATAAGGGGTAAGAGAGAAAGGGCTGCCCCGCCCCCCGCCCCGCCCCCTCCCGGCCCCTGCCCCGCCCCCGCCCCGGCCCCTCCCGGCCCCTGCCCCTGCCCCTCCCGGCCCCTGCCCCGGCCCCCGCCCCGGCCCCTGCCCCGCCCCCGCCCCGGCCCCCGCCCCGGCCCTTCCCGGCCCTTCCCGGCCCCCGCCCCGGCCCTTCCCGGCCCCCGCCCCGGCCCTTCCCGGCCCCCGCCCCGGCCCCTCCCGGCCCCCGCCCCGGCCCCTCCCGGCCCCCCGCCCCGGCCCCTCCCGGCCCCCGCCCCGGCCCCTGCCCCGGCCCCGCCCGGCCCTGGCCCCTCCCGGCCCCTGCCCCCTCTTTCCCCTCCCCCCCCCCCCTTTCCCCTCCCCCCTCACTCCCCCCCCCCCCGGTGCCCCCAGGGGGCTGTTCAAGCCCGACCGCCCCCTGGGCACGGCGCAGCTGAAGCTGGAGGCGCTGGAGACCAGCTGCGAGCTGCGGGAGATCCTGGAGGTGAGGGGGGCCCTGCGGGAGACCCCGGGGCTGGGGTGGGGGGGGGGGGGCGCCACCTGCCCCGTGCCCCCCTTCCCCAGCAGTGCCCGCCCCCAGCTCCTGGAGGGCCGGCGCCCCACCGGGGGGAAGCTGGAGGTGACGGTGCGGATCCGGGAGCCGCTGGGCTGCCCGCAGCTGGAGACGCGCACCGAGCGCTGGCTCGTCATCGACACCGGCACCGGCACCGGCGCCGCGGTGAGCGGGGGGGGGCGCCACGGGGGGCGCCGGGGCTGGGGGGACACGGCGGGTCACCCAGCGCCGTGCCGGGGGGGACGGGGGGACACACACACGCCTTAACGCCCGTCCTCCCTCCCGCCAGGTCACCGGCCACAAGCCGCCCGGCGAGGCCACCGGCAGGCGAGTACCGGGGTGGGGGGCTGCGCCGGCGCGGGGGGGTGGGCACCCCCTGGGGGGCTGGCGGGGGCGGAGGGGCGTTTGCCGGGGGCGGCCACAGCCAGCTCGCGGTGAACGCTGCCGGCACCGGGTGCCCCTCGCCGTGGCCGCTGCCCTGCCAGGACACTGCCACTGCCGTCCCCTTCCCCGTCCCCTTCCCCGTCCCCTTCCCCGTCCCCTTCCCCGTCCCCTTCCCCGTCCCCTTCCCCGTCCCCTTCCCCGTCCCCTTCCCCGTCCCCTTCCCCGTCCCCTTCCTCGCCCCTTCCCCCTCCCCTTCCCCGTCCCCTTCCCCGTCCCCTTCCCCGTCCCCTTCCCCGTCCCCTTCCCCGTCCCCTTCCTCCTCATCCTTCCTCCCCCCCAGGCCCTGCTCCAGCCCTTGGGGGCTGCCCTGGGGGGGTCCCTGCCCCGGGGGATCCCCTGGGTAGGGGACATCCCTGCTCTGTCTTTGCTCCCCGGGCGGGGGAGGGGCGTCCCTGCTCCTGGGGGGGGGTCCCTGATCCGGAATGGGGGGTGGGGGGGGTGCCCCTTTTCCAAGGTGGGGGGTTTCCCCCCTCCAGCCTGAGGAGGAGGGGATGGGCTTGTGGCGGAGCGGGCATGATGGTGGGAGGACAAGGCTGCCCCCCCCCCAGGACCACCCCCCCGGACCCCCCCAGCCCCCTCATTCCTCCCCCAGCTGCCCAGCCTGTGCTGGCAGACGGTCCTGGCTGGGGGTGGCGCTGGGGGGTGCTGGGGTGGGGGGAGGGGAGGGCAGGAGGGGCCAGCGTGCCCCTCCCCCCCCTCACCGGGGCCATCTCCCCCCCCCCCCCAGGGCCGTGCCCCCCCTGCCCAGCCTCACCCTGCTGGCCTTCGACCGGGAGCGGCTGGAGAGGAAGGTGAGGGGGGGGGGGCTGCCCCCCCCGGCTGCCCCCCCCCCCGCGCCGTGCCCCCCCCCCCCCACGCTCCGTGCCCCCCCCCCCCCCCTCGCTCCGTGCCCCCCCCCCCACGCTCTGTGCCCCCCCAGATGCTGGCGCACACCCAGGCACAGCGGCCGGTGCCCCCCGAGCTGCGGCAGCAGCACCAGGAGCTCGTCCGGCGCAGCCAGAGCCTGCGCACGCGGCTGCAGCACGGCGGGGCCCCCCTCCGCAGAGGTGAGACCCCCCCCCAGCCCCCCTCCGCAGAGGCGAGACCCCCCCCCAGCCCCCAGCCCCCCTCCGCAGAGGTGAGACCCCCCCCCCAGCCCCCTCCGCAGAGGTGAGACCCCCCCCCCAGCCCCCTCCGCAGAGGTGAGACCCCCCCCCAGCCCCCTCCGCAGAGGTGAGACCCCCCCCCCCAGCCCCCTCCGCAGAGGTGAGAACCCCCCCCCCAGCCCCCTCTGCAGAGGCGAGACCCCCCCCCCAGCCCCCTCCGCAGAGGCGAGACCCCCCGCAGCCCCCTCCGCAGAGGCGAGACCCCCCGCAGCCCCCTCCGCAGAGGCGAGACACCCCCCAGCCCCCTCTGCAGAGCCGAGACCCCCCCCCCCCAGCCCCCCTCCGCAGAGGCGAGACCCCCCCCAGCCCCCTCCACAGAGGCGAGAGCCCCCCCTTCCGTATAGGTGACCCCCCCCCCCCCAAGGGGGAGCCCCCCCGATTCCCCCAAAGGTGAGACACCCCCCCCCATCTTTACCTTGGGTTTCCTTCCCCCTGTTCCATTTTTAACCCCTTCTTTTCCTCTTGCCCCCCCCCCCCCCCCTCCCCCCTTGCCCCCCCCCAGAGTACCAGGCGCAGCTGGAGCGTTACCTGCAGCTCTACACCGAGGCGGCGCGGCGCCTGGGCACCGAGGGGCAGCGGGTGAGGCAGCCCCCCCCCCCCCCAGATAGCCCCCTCCCCCCTTGGGTACAGCCCTGCAGCCCCCCCTGCCCCGGGTACAGCCCCCCATGGAGTACAACAGTTACCCCCTCCCCCCAGGGTGCAACAGTCCATCCCCTGGGGTACAGCACCCCCCCATGAGTATAGCAGCCCCCCCCCTCCTCGGGGTACAGCAGCACCCATGGGTGCTAGCTGGGGGGGGGGGGGCGGGGGTCCCGCACCCCCACCCCCCCCTGACGCCCTCTCCCGCAGGAGGCGGCCAAGGAGGCACTTTACAAGAGGAACCTGGTGGAGAGTGAGGTGAGGGGCGACACCCCCCCCCCCAGATATAGCCCCCTCCCCATCCCCCCCCTCACCCCCTTTTCTTTTCCAGCTCCAAAAGCTGCGCCGATGAGCCCCCCTCGCCGCCCCCCCCCCCAGGCTGGCACCAAGCAGGGTGCAGCTGCTTTGGGGGGGGCACATGGGACCACCCCACCCCTCCCGGCACTGCTGTGACAATCACCGGGATCAGAGCTGCTACATTGTGTCCCCCCCCTCCCCCGTCCCCCCTCCCAGGGATGGGGTCACAGTGCCCCTCCCCCATTCCAGGGTCTCCATACCCCCCCCATGCACTTTGCCCCCCCGCCCACGGTGGCAGGGCCTCCCCCCCCAACCAAAGCAGACCCCCGGGAGGGGCCCCCCCCTTGGTGTCACCCCCCCCAAGTGCCTGTCCCCGCGGGGGGGGGGGGGCGGGTTGCGCAACGGGTCTATTTTGTGCTTTATCACATAAAACTATAAAGTTTTTAAGAATAAAAACGTGGGTTTGGGTGAATTCCACACACTCACACACACCAGTGGGCTGGGGGGGCTCCCTGCGGACCATGGTAGGGGGCTGTGCCCCCCCCCCCCCCCCCAAGTCCCTGGGGTGTCACCCCTCCCCCCCCCCCCCAGGTGTCCCTCTCTGGTGTTCTCCCCCTCCCCAGTGTCCCCCCAGTCCCCAGTGTGTCCCCCGCCCCCTCCCTTCTATGGTCCCTGGTGTCCCTCCAGTCCCCAGTATGCCCCCCCCAGTGTCCCCCCCTCAGCTCGCCAGTGTCCCCCCAGTTTCTCCCCTGGTATCCCCCCCCCCCCTCAGTGTCCTACTGTCCCCGGTGTCCCCCCGGTGTCCCCCCGCAGCCCCGTGTCCCGGTCCCCAGCGCCCCCCCCCCCATCCCCCCCGTGTCCCCCGGCCGCAGACCCCGGTGGCCCCGCCCCCGGCCGCCCCCGGCCCCGCCCACTCCCCAGGGACCTCTCCCCCGCCGCTACCTCCTCACCATGGCAACCCCTCCGCTGCGAGACGGGCGGGAGAATCAGCCAATGGCGGCGCGGCCGCCGCGTTCCTATTGGCCTTCCTGCCCCGCCGGGGTGGGGCGCGGTGGGGATTGACGGCAGCGTCGAGCTAATGGGGCGGGGGGCGTCCGCTTCGCGCCTTGGGGTCTGCCCAATGGGCGCGCGGCGTGGGCGGGCCGGCGGCGGCGGGCCGGGGCGCTCCGGAAGCGGAGGGGGCCGGGGGAAAATGGCGCCCAGCTCGAAATCGGAGCGGGGCGGCCCGGGGGGGAAGCGGGGCCCGGCGGGGGCGGCCGGCGGCTCCTCGGTGGGGCCGGGCCCGCGGGGCCGCCGCGAACACGTCGTGAGGCAGCTCGACCGCGTCAAGGTGAGCGGGGGGCGGCGGGGGGGCTGGGGGCGGCGGGGCCGTGAGGGGGCTCTGAGGGGAGCCAGGGCCTGAGAGGTCTCTGAGGGGGGCTGGGGGCGGCAGGGGGCCTGAGGGAGCTCTGAGGGGACCCGGGGGGCACGGGTGGCCTGAGGGAGCTCTGAGTGGGGCTGGGGGTGGCAGGGGGCCTGAGGGGGTCTCTGAGGGGGGGTGGGGGTCACGGGATCCTAAGGGAGCCCTGAGGGGGCTTTGAGGGGAGCCAGGGCCTGAGAGGTGTCTGAGGGGGGCTGGGGGCGGCAGGGGGCCATGAGGGAGCTCTGAGGGGACCCGGGGGCCACGGGTGGCCTGAGGGAGCTCTGAGGGGGGCTGGGGGCGGCAGGGGGCCTGAGGGGGTCCTCTGAGGGGGGGGTGGGGGTCACGGGGTCCTAAGGGAGCCCTGAGGGGGGCTCTGAGGGGGGGTGGGGGGTCACGGGGTCCTAAGGGAGCCCTGAGGGGGCTCTGAGGGGGGGCTAGAGCTGTTGGGGCACCTCTGGGGGAGCCGGGGGCTGGGGGCGGGGCTCAGGGGGGTTCTAAGGGGGTCTGGGGGCGGCGGGGGGGCAAGGGGAGTCCTGAGGGGGGCTTGGGAGGGGGGGTGAGGGGGGTCCTGGAGCGGGGGGACTGAGTGGGGGTCTTGTGGTAATTCTCTGAGCTGGGGGAAGGGCTGAGGGGTCAGAGGGACCCCTCAGCTTGGGGGGAGGGGCGTTGGGGGGGCATGGGGATGTGCACAGGATTGAGGGGGGGTCCCTGACATTGCAGCCCCCCCCCTCCCCCCCCCCCCCCGGCAGTTCTTCCTTGGGTCTTCCGTGAGCTGCCACCACAATATGGGGGGGGGGGGGGGTCTAGGGGAAGGGACACACGGGAGCTGGGGGTCTGGGAAGGGGGGGGGAACACCTGGGGGCGGGGGTCCCTGACGCCCACCCCCCCCCCCCAGATCAGCGGGCAGCTCTCGCCCCGGCTCTTCCGCAAGCTGCCGCCGCGCGTCTGCGTCTCCCTGAAGAGCATCGTGGACGAGGACTTTCTGTGCGCGGGGTGAGGCCACGGGGGGAGGGGGGTTAAGGGGTGACCCCTCCCCATCGTGGGGGTCTCGCTCTCGCTGCCATGTCCCCCCACCCCCCCCCCACCCCCCCAGGCACATTTTCCTCGGCTTCTCCAAGTGCGGCCGCTACGTCCTGTCCTACACCAGCAACAGCGGCGACGACGATTTCTCCTTCTACATCTACCACCTCTACTGGTGGGAGTTCAACGTCCACAGCAAACTCAAACTGGTACGGCTGGGGGGGGGACTGGTGGGACCCCCCTCCCGGCGCTGAGGGGGGCTCCCGGCAGTCGCCCACCCTCCCCCCTCACCGCCCCGTGTCCCGCAGGTGCGGCAGGTCCGGCTCTTCCAGGACGAGGAGATTTACAGCGACTTGTACCTGACGGTCTGCGAGTGGCCCAGCGACTCCTCCAAGGTCATCGTCTTCGGCTTCAAGTAAGCGCTTGGGACCCCCTCCCCTCCCCCTCCCCGCAGCCCCCCCCCCCAAACACCTCACCGCGCCCCCCCCCTGCCCCCCAGCACCCGCTCGGCCAACGGCCTCTTGGTCAACATGATGATGATGAGCGACGAGAACCACCGCGACATCTACATCAGCGCCGTGGCCGTGCCGCCGCCGCGCCACTGCCCCGGCTGCCGCGCCATGGCCCTGGCACACCCCGGTGAGCCCCCCGCCGCCCCCCCCAGCACCCGGTGGCCCCCCCACCCCCCCCCCCCCCGGCTGAGCGCGGTTTCTCCCGGCAGGCGAGCGGCAGGCGCATTGCCTGCGCCACGGCTTCATGCTGCACACCAAGTACCAGGTGGTGTACCCCTTCCCCACCTTCCAGCCCGCCTTCCAGCTCAAGAAGGACCAGGTGGTGCTGCTCAACACCAGTTACTCACTGGTGGCCTGCGCCGTCGCCGTCCACGCCGCCGGTACAGACCCCTGCACCCCCCCCCAGCCCCCCGCAGATCCCCCCACAACCCCTTCACCACCCCCCGGTAACCTCCCGCTCCCTCCCGCAGGTGATGACGACGCCAACCCTTGCCAAATCCTGTACGAGCGCCGCAGCGCGCCGGTGCCGTGCCGCCGGGCAGGATGCGTGCCGGCGCGGGCGGAGGAGCTGGGGGAGCGGGAGGGGGGCGCGGGGGGGCAGCCCCTGGGCGGGCGGGGGGTGGGGGGGGAGGGGCAGCGGGTGGGCGCGGGGCTCTCGCCCGCCGTGGCGAAAGCCAAAGAGTTTGTCGCCGACATCTTCCGCCGCGCCAAGGGGGCCGCGGCACCGGCCGAGGAGGACGAGGAGGAGGAGGAGGATGGTGGCGCCGCCACCGCCTGTCACCCCCCGGCCGCCCCCGCCCCCCCCCGCGGGGCGCTGCCAACCCCCCCCCCCCGCCAGCCCCCCCTGCGCCCCCCCCCACGCCCCCCCCCGAGCCCGGCTACGTCAACTACACCAAACTGCGCTACGTGCTGGAGCCCGGCGAGCCCACCGCGCCCGAGGAGGGTAAGCCACCACGGGGGGGGGGCCTGGCGAGCCCCCCACCCCGTCTGACCCCCCCCCACCCTATTTTCCCCCTCCCCCCCCCCCCCAGAGTATGAGGATGACAAGATCTCGCTGCCCTTCGTGGTGACCGACCTGCGCGGCCGCAGCCTGAAGCCGCTGAAGGAGCGAGCGACGGCACAGGTGGGCGCGGGGGGGGTGGGGGGGACACCCCCCCCCCCAGTTTGGCGTCGCGGGGGGGTGACAGCAGCCCCCCGCCCGCCCCCCCCAGGGGCAGTACCTGACGGTGGAGCAGCTGACGCTGGATTTCGAGTACGTCATTAACGAGGTGATCCGGAACGACGCCGCGTGGTCCCGCCAGTTCTGCTCCTTCAGCGACTACGACATCGTCATCCTCGAGGTGGGGGGGGGGGGGGGGGGCAGGGATGCGGTGGGACCCCCTCGGCCCCCCCCCCCGCCCCCCCCCAGCTCACCCCTGTGTGTTTCCCCCCCCCCCCAGGTTTGCCCTGAGACCAACCAAGTTGTCATCAACATCGGGCTGCTGCTCCTGGCCTTCCCCTCGCCCGACGAGGAGGGGCAGCTTCGGTGAGGGGGCTGGGGGGGCCCCAAATCCCGCCCCCCCCCCCCACGCCTGAGCCCCCCACTCCCACCTGAGCGCCCCCCCCCTCCCGCAGACCAAAGACCTACCACACCAGCCTGAAGGTCGCCTGGGACCTCAACACCGGCACCTTCGTCACCGTCAGCGTGGGGGACCTCAGCGAGGTCAAGGGGCAAACCAGGTGGGGGGGGGGCGGGATTTGGGGGGGGGGGGGGGGGCGCGTTTGAGGACCGGGAGGGGCAATTTAGGGTGATGGGGTGAAATATGGGGCTGGGGGGGGGCAATTTAAGGTGTAGGGGGGTGGATTTAGAGGGCTGGGGGGGGGGGCAGTTTGGGGGCTGGGGGGGCAATTTAGGGTGTAGGGGTGACTTTAGGGGGCTGGGGGGGCACTTTAGTGTAATGAGGGTGGGATTTTGGGTCGGGGGGGGGGCATCTTGCATCCTGGGGGGGGCAACTTGGGGGTTGAGGGGGGCAATTTAGGGTAAGGGGGGGTAATTTGGGGGCCGGGGGGGGGCAATTTAGGGTGCAGGGGGGCAGCTGGTGGCCTGGGGGGGGCAACTTGGGGGCTAAGGGTGTCGACTGGGGGGCCGGGGGCAGTTGGGGGGGCAATTGGGGGGGGGGGGGGGGGGCGGGCAGCTCAGGTGCGCCCCCCAGCGGCAGCGTGTGGAACTCGCACTGCAAGGGCTGGGGGGGGCAGTTTGTGGGGGGGCAGTTAGCAGTGGGGGGCAGCTCAGGTGCGCCCCCCAGCGGCAGCGTGTGGAGCTCGCACCGCAAGGGCTGCGTGGACACGGTGATGAAGTGGCTGGTACCCGAGAGCAGCGGCCGCTACGTCAACAGGATGACGAACGAGGCGCTGCACAAAGGTGGGGGGGGTGGGGGGGGTCCCCGGGGGGGGGGGGCGGCGGCGGGGGGGTGTCCCGGGGGTCCCCCCGAGGGATCCTGGGGGCCCAACCTCCCCCCTCCCCCCCCCACAGGCTGCTCCCTGAAGGTGCTGGCCGACAACGAGCGCTACACCTGGATCGTGCTGTAGGATGGGGGGGGGGGGCTCCCCCCCAACTCCCCCATTTTTGGGGCCATTTGGGTTTGGTTTTTTTTTGGTATTGTTTTTTTGTTTTTTGTTTTTTTTTATTTGTGGTTTTTTTTCGCTCGTTTTTCCGCTCAGTGTTTCTAGGGGGGGAGCACCCCCCACCCCCCAATAAATATCCCCGATTTCCACCTTCCTGCCACCTTTCTTCACGCAGAGGGGCCAAACCTGCGGCTTTCGGGAGGAATTTTGGGGTAAATCCGGAGGATTTTGGGGCTCCCCGGGTGTGTGTGTGTGTGTGTGTGTCCCATTCCCCGCCCCGCCCCCCCCCCCCCCCCGGGCGCAGGGAGGGGCGGGGGGCAAAGACCACGGCGGACTTTATTCTTAAGAAAGAGCTACAAAAGGTAGAAAACAGCGTCTGCGGGGGGAGGACGACACGGGAGGGGGGAGGGGCGGGGAGGGGGGGGAGGGGCAGGGGTGCCCCCGCCCCTCCCCCCCCTCCCCCTCCCCCCCCCCCAAAATAGAGGTTTGATTTTTCTGGGGTTTTTTTTCTTTCTTTTTTTTTTTTCACACGGGCTCTCGATTGCCACAAACACCGACCCCGACACCCCCCCCCGACACCCCCCCCCCCCCCCCGCCGTAGGGGGGGGCCCCGGCCACACGCGGGGGGAGGGGTGGGGGTGGGGCAGGGGGTACAAAAGCACAGAATCGATCGAAAAACTAGGATATCTACTGGGGGGGGGGAGGGGTGGGAGCCGAAGCGCGCGGGGGGAGGGGCAGGGGGGGCCCCTTCATGCGGGGGGTGTGTGTGTGTTGGGGGGTCCTGGCATAAGGCAGCGGGGGCAGGGGGGTGTTTGGCACTGGGGGGGCAGGGGGGCCCCCCAATATTGGGGCGGCTGGGGGGAGGGGCAGCGTTAAGGATTCCCCCACCCCCCACCCCCCGCGGGCTCTGTGCCCCCCCCTCCCCGTGTATCATCCCCCCCTCCCCCCCCTCCCCTCCAAAGGGTCCCTAAGTCGCCCCCCCAGGTTGGGGGGGGGGGCCCATCCCCAAATCCTGCGGGTCCCTTTGCTGGAGCAACTCGGGGGGGGGGGGGGGGGGGGTGGGGGTGTCACCCCTCCCCCCACCCCCCCCCCCTCAGCAGTGGGGGGAGGGGCGGGGGGGGGGCTTTGGCACACGGTCCCGGCGCTTTGCGTAAGGCACATTATCGCCGCTGAGCGACCCCCGCCCCCTCCCCCCCCCCCAACCTCGGGGAGCTCCGGGGAGGGGGGGGCGCTGGGGGGGGGGGGGAATGGGCGCGGGGGGGGGGAGGGGCAGGGGGTTACCGGGCGGGCGGGGCCCTCAGCTGGAGGGCAGGGCCTGGACAAAGAGGCCGCGGGTGTCGCCGCGGGGGAGTTTGGCCGGGGGGGGCTCCAGGGGGTCGGGGGGCAGCGCCGCCCCCTCCCCCGCCCCCAGCGCCATCTCCTGCGGCAGCTCCTCGTCGCTCTCCTCCTCCTCCTCCTCCTCCTCGTCTGGGGGGGATGGGCACAGTGAGGGGGGGTGGGGGGGTTGCAACACCCCGGGCTCCCTCCCACACCCCACCCCCCCCCCCCAAAGCCCCGCCACGGGCTGTGAAGGGATCGGCCATCAGTAGGCTCCAGAGTGAACACACACACACGGGGGCGGGGCAGTGGGGAGGCGGGGCAGCGTGGAGGGGCGGGGCAGTGGGGAGGCAGGACAGGGTGGAGGGGCGGGGCAGTGGGGGAGGGGCGGGGCAGCCCTTACCCTTGTCGGGGTCCAGGGAGTTGAGGGAGCTGGTCAGGTTGGCGAACTGCGGGTGGGGGGGTGACGGTGAGGGGCCGGGAACAGCCACCCCGCAGTGTCACTGTCACCCCCCCCCCATCACCCCCCACTGCCACCGTCACCCCCCACTGTCACCCCCTGCCACCATCACCCCCTGTTGTCACCCCTGCCACCACTACCACTGTCACCTGCCACCACTGTCACCCCCCAGTGTAACCCCCTGCCACTACTGTCACCCCCACCACTGTCACCTCCTCCCACCACCGTCACTCCTCAGTGTCACCCCACCACCACCATCACCCCCAGTCACCTACTGCCACCATCACCCCCTTCCACCAGCCCTAATGCCACCAAGTGCCACCGTCACCCCCACTGTCACCCCTGCCACTACCACCACCGTCACCTTCCACCGCTGTCACCAACCACCACCACTGTCACCCCGTGTCACCCCCTGCCACCACCATCACCCCCTTCCACCAGCCCTGCTGCCACCAAGTGCCACCAGTCACCCCCCACTGTCACCCCCTGCCATGACTGTCACCCCACACTGTCACCCCCTGCCACCACCATCACCTCCTTCCACCAGCCCTGCTGCCACCAAGTGTCACCAGTCACCCCCACTGTCACCCCCTGCCACGACTGTCACCCCCCACTGTCACCCCCTGCCACCACCATCACCTCCTTCCACCAGCCCTGCTGCCACCAAGTGTCACCAGTCACCCCCACTGTCACCCCCTGCCACCACTGTCACCCCCCACTGTCACCCCCTGCCACCACCATCACCCCCTTCCACCAGCCCTGCTGCCACCGAGTGCCACCAGTCACCCCCCACTGTCACCCCCTGCCACCACTGTCACCCCACTTTCACCCCCTGCCACCACCGTCACCCCCTTCCTCCAGCCCTGCTGCCGCGAAGTGCCACCAGTCACCCCCCACTGTCACCCCCTGCCACCACTGTCACCCCTAGTGTCACCCCTTGCCACCACCATCACCCCCTTCCACCAGCCCTGCTGCCACCAAGTGCCACCAGCCACCCCCCACTGTCACCCCCTGCCACCAGCCCTGCTGCCACCAAGTGCCACCAGCCACCCCCCACTGTCACCCCCTGCCACCACTGTCACCCCACTGCCACTGCCATCCCCCAGCATCACCCCTGCCGCCACCACCACCTCCATCCCCCCCCAGCGTCACCCCTACCCGTCCCCGTCGTCCCCCCC
>NW_024427339.1:0-53552 GCF_017639655.2 Falco naumanni
GTGAGGTGGGTGAGGGGGGGTGCCCCCCCCCCACTGACCACCCAGGGGGGTCCCCAAAACTGGGGGGAGCCCAAAACACTGGGGCTCTCCAAGGCCTGTGGTTCCCAAGCTGGGAGGTCCCAAAGCCCCAGGGGTCCCCAAATCCAGGGGGCCCCCAAAACTGGGGGGGTGTGTTCAAAATCCTGGGGGTCCCCAAAGCTGGGGTCCCCAAAACTGGAAGTCCCTAAACCCGGGGGGTCCCAACCCCCTGGGGGTCCCCAAATTTGGGGGGTCCCCAAAGTCTGAGCATCCTCAGACCCTGGGTATCCCAAAATCCTGGGGGGTCCCCAAACCTGGGGGATCCTAAACCTGGGGAGTCCCCAAACCCGGGGGGTCCCCAAGGTCTGAGCATCCCCAAACCCACGTGCCCTCAAACCTGGGGGTCCCAAGCCCTGGGGGTCCCCAAATCCAGGGGTCCTGAAGCCCCAAGGGTCCTCAAACCAAGAGGGTCCCCAAAATTGGGGGGGGGTCCAAAATCCTAGGGGTCCCCAAAACTGGAAGTTCCCAAACCCAGGGGTCTCAAACCCCTGGGGGTCCCCAAACTCAGGGGGTCCCCAAAGTCTGAGCATCCCCAAACCCTGGGTACCCCAACCCCTGGGGGTCCCCAAACCCCTGGGGGTCCCCAAACCTGGGGGGTCCCAACCCCCCTCCCCTCAAACTGCTTGCTCCCCCCCCCAGGGTCACAGAGGTCACCCCCAGGCTCTGCCCTTGACCCCGGCTGACCTTCGGGGCCTGAGGGGACACTTGGGTGTCCCCCGCCACCTCGGGGGTCTTTGGGGGGGGTGTGGGGGGGTCTCACCTTCCCTTTGAGGTCCAGGATGAAGAGGGCGGAGGCGGCCATGGCGGGCGCGGCAGCCACCGCGTCACCGTCACCGTCACCTGCGCCAGGTGAGCGGCTGCGCCCATGGGCGCGTGGGGCCTTAAAGGGCCATGCGGGGGGGGGGGGGCCCTCCCCCACCCCTGGGCTTTTGGGGGGCTCCTCCCCCACCCCTGGGTTTTTTTGGGCCCCCCTCCCCCACCCCTGGGCTTTTGGGGGGCTCCTCCCCCACCCCTGTTTTTTTGGGGGCCCCCTCCCCCACCCCTGGGCTTTTGGGGGCCCCCTCCCCCACCCCTGGGTTTTTGGGGGCCCCCCTCCCCCACCCCCTGGGGTTTTGGGGGGCTCCTCCCCCACCCCTGTTTTTTTGGGGGCCCCTTCCCCCACCCCTGGGCTTTTAGGGGGGTGGGGTGGCACAGCCACCCCCAGCACACATGGGTGGTGGTCTTCCAGGTGGGATCCCCCCCCCCCCAGGGGACCCCCAGATGTTCTTGGGGGAGGGGGGGGGGGTGGATCATGGGTGGCTGGGGAGGACCCTACCGCAGGCTGGGACCCCCCACCCCACCCAGGGGGGTCCCTGCACCCTTGGGTGCCTGGGGGTCTCATCTTATCCTGGGGGGGTGGGGGGTGGTCCCTGCAGCCCCCCAGAACCCCCACCTGATCCCCCACCCTGGGGGTTCCCTGCACCCCCAGACCCCCGATGTCCCCACCCTGGGGGTCCCTGCAGCCCCCCAGATCCCTCACCCCACCCTAGGGGATCTCTGCACCCCCAGACCCCCGATTTCCCCACCCTGGGGGGCTCTGCAGCCCCCCAGATCCCCCATCCCACCCTGGGGGGGGCGCTGCACCCGCAGACCTCCCACACCCTGGGGTCCCCTGACACCAGACCCCCACCCTGGCAGTCACTGCACCCCCCAGACCCCACACCCTGGGGGTCCCCACACCCCAGACCCCCACCCCGAGGGTCCCTACAGCCCCAGACCCCCAACCTCGCGGTCTCCACACCCTCAGACCCCTACCCCGGGGGTCCCCGACCCCCCTCCCCTCCCTTCTCCCCTCTCCCATCCCCTCCCCCCCGGGGGTCCCGTCCCCCTCCCCGCCCCCCCGCCCCTCTCCCCCCCCCCGGAGGTCCCCGACCCCCCTCCCCTCTCCCCGCCCCTCCCCCCCGGAGGTCCCCGACCCCCCCTCCCCTCTCCCCGCCCCCTTCCCCCCCGGGGGTCCCCGACCCCCGACCCCTCCCCCAGCGCTCCCCGCCCCCCCCCCCGCCCATCCCGGGGCGGAGCGGCGCGGGGCGGGGCGGGCCGGGGGGAGGGGGGGGGAGCAGGGGCCGCCCCTCCCCCAGCCGCAGGCGCAGCGCCGGGGGGAGCCCGGGGGGACCTGGGGGGGGCGGGAGGAGCCGCCGGAGCATCCCGGAGCCGCCGCCCGCCATGGAGGAGCCCGCCGCGGGCAGCAGGGACCCGGCCGGCGCTTACGGTACCGAGCGGACCCCCCCACCCCCACCCCGGGGGGCTCCCCGAGCCCCCCTGCCCTGCCCTGGGGGTCCCCCGGGGTGTGGGGGGCCCGGGGGGCGGGTGCTGGGGGGAGGGGGGGCAGGGCTGGGGATCCCCGGGTTTGGGGACGCACAGGGCTTGGGACCCCCGGATTTGGGGACCCCCAGGGCTTGGGACACCCCGGGTTTAAGGAACCCCAGGGCCTGCGACCCCCAGGTTTGAGGACCCCCAAGTCTGGGATACCCAGGGCTCGAGACCACCAGGTTTGAAGACACCTGGGTTTGAGGATGCTCAGACTTTGGGGATCCCCCGAATTTGGGGACCCCCCAGGGGTTTGAGACCCCCGGGTTTGGGGACTTCCAGTTTTGCGGACCCCCAGGATTTTGGACACATACCCCCATTTTTGGGGACCCCCTGGGTTTGGGGACACTTGGGGCTTCGGGACCCCAGTTTTGGGGACCTCCCAGGCTTGGGAGCCACAGGGCTTGGGGACCCCCAGGGGGCTTGGAGCCCACACCCCCCAGGCAGATGCTGTGCCCTGCCGGGGGGTCCCAGCACCCCAATGCCTGCAGGGGCAGGGGCTTCCCTCATGCGGGGGGGGGGGGGGCTGTGTTGGGGGGCTCGGGGTGACCCTCGGCTCCACATTGCTGCCAGTGCAAGACCCTCCACAGGGCGTGGGGGGGGCTCCCAGTGCCCCCGAAGCTACGGGGGTGGGGGAGCTCCATCCCCACCGAGCTGGCTCAAGCGCCGCGCCCCCTTCCCGCTGTCACCCCTGGTGGTCCCCCAAATTTCTGGGGACAAGGAGGGGGGGCCGCGGCATCGCCGCCGGTTTTCCCGACCCGGGGGGGGCCGCCCAGCACTCCCCAGCTCCCGCTTTTGTTCCCCGAACGGCCTGACATCACCGGCAGCCTATAAGCGCCGGTGCCGCCGCCGTGGTGCCGCCTGCCCGCGACCCCCGAGCGTGGGTGGCGGTGGCCGTGGCGGTGGCGGTGGTGGTGGGCAGCTATTCCTGACCGCCCGCCGCGCCGGCTCCCGGTTATTTATTTATCGCCTAAATATAACGCAGGGGTGGGGATGGGAGGCTCGGCGTCGCCGGCGCTATCGGCATCGCCGCCCTCGCGCCCTTTGCCGGTTGAAACCGGTGGCTCACCGCTTGCCCGTGTGCCTCGCCAACCGCGGCGCTGGCTTTGCCAGGCCCAGAGAACCCTCCGGCACCCACCGTGCCAGCGCGGCAGCTGCCGGGCCCTGGGGTGGTTGGCGGGACGCCGCTGGCACGCGGGGGGTGGCGCGTTGGCGCACCGGAGGGTGGGTTTTCGGTGTGTTTAACCGGAGGGTGACGGTGGGTGACGGTGACGGCACACCCAGGGCGGTGCGTACGTACGGCTGTGCGGCTGCCGTAGGCCGGGGACGGAGGCGCGGGCGCTTGCCGGCATGGGGGGCCAGGGGGAGAACTACTACGGCAAACACGGTAAGGGTTTGGCACCTGCTTGCCGTGGGCGACGGTGGGCCTGGGGTAGTGTGGTTGTGGGCTGGGGGCACCGGTGGTGGCTCGCCGTGGGGCAGGGGGACGTCGGTGGGTCGGGGGCACCGTTGGGTGCTTGCTGTGGGTGGGGGGCATGTCGGTGTGCTGGGGGCACCGGCGGCAGCTCACCGTGGGTCAGCGGCGCGGTGGTGTCTCGCCGTGGGTCTGGGGGACGTCGGTGTGTTGGGGGCACTGTCGGTGTCTCACTGTGGGTCGGGGGCACCTTCGGTGTCTCGCCGTGGGTCTGGGGGACATCGGTGTGTTGGGGGCACCGTCGGTGTCTCGCTGTGGGTCAGGGGCACCGTCGGTGTCTCGCCGTGGGTCGAGGGGACATCGGTGGGTCGGGGGCACCGTCGGTGTCTCGCCGTGGGTCTGGGGGACATCGGTGGGTCGGGGGCACCGTCAGTGTCTCGCCGTGGGTCAGGGGGGACGTTGGTGGGTCGGGGGGCTGCCGCTCGCCACGGCACCGAGGAAGTTAAACTGCAGCGGATAAAAGAGAAAAAAAACAAACCCAAAATGGGTGAAAAAGGGGGGGAAACGGGCAAAGCAAAACCAAAAGTAGCCGCGTTTCCACCGCGGTCCCCTCCCCTGGATGGGGGGGGCTGGGGGGCCGCCCTCGCCGTGCACTGGCATAACCAGCACGACGGCGTCACTGGCGCCAGTGGTTAATGCTCAACTGGGACAAACTGGTTCCCACCGCGGCTCGTCACCGGGGCAGCCGCGGCCCCGTCGCTGGTTTTGGGGGGGTCCCTGGGGTTGAATTGTTCCTTGTCGCCCCCCCCCCAGCAGTGACACCCCCTCCCCCCATGCTGCTGTTTTGGGGTGGGGGGTCTTGGGAAGGGCTGGGGTAGGGGTTTGGCTGCTCCGGGGCCGTTGGGGTCAGTGGGGGTGGGGAGGACGAGCTGGGCCCCCCCAAAATAGCCTGGAGCAAAGGTGTCCCCGGTGTGGGGGTGCTGGGAGCCCCCCTAAGGCCCCCCCAAAACAGACTGTCCCTGCCATGGGGCTCCTGGGACCCTCCCCTAAAATAAACTGTCCCTGCTGTGGGGCTGCTGGGAGCCCCCCTAAGGGCACCCCAAAAGAGATGAGTCCCTGCCATGGGGCTGCTGGGAGCCCCCCTAAAGGCCCCCCAAAACAGAAGTGTCCCCAGCACAGGGGCTGCTCTGAGCCCCCCCAAAAGGCCCCCCAAAACAGATGTATCTCTGCCATGGGAATCCTGGGAGCCCCCCCAAGGCCCCCCCAAAACAGATGTGTCCCTGCCATGGGACTGCTCTGAGCCCCCCCTAAGGGTACCCCAAAACAGACGTGTCCCTGTGTCCCTGGCACAGGGGCTGCTCTGGAAGCCCCCCCAAAACAGATGCATCCCTGCCCTGGGGCTCCTTGAAGACCCCCTAAAGGCCCCCCAAAACAGACGTGTCCCCAGCACAGGGGCTGCTCTGAGCCCCCCCAAAAGACCCCCCAAAACAGACTGTCCTTGCCATGGGGCTGCTCTGAGCCCCCCCTAGGGGCACCCCAAAACAGACGTGTCCCTGGCACAGGGGCTGCTTTGAGCCCCCCCAAAACACCCCCTCAAAACAGACTGTCCCTGTCATGGGGCTGCTGGGAGCCCCCCCAAAAGGCCCCCCAAAAGAGAGGTGTCCCCGGCTCCGGGCTGCTCCCACGGTGCTTCCCTGGCTGAATTCCCACCCTAAAAATACAGAGGGATGGTGGATCCTGGATCCTGGATCACCGTCCGCGCTGGGACAGAGCCAGGAGGGTCCCCCCACCACGATGCCCACGCTGCCGCGCCACCCCTGGGGTCCCCCCCACCATTGCTGCTCCGGCCCCACGGCGCTTCCGCGGGATTTGGGGTGTCCTGGGGAATGTTTTTGGCGCGAGCCGCGTGGGAATGGCTTTTCCAAGGGAATAATTGTTTCCACGCCAGGGAAGCGGAGGCAGGGACGGAGGGAAGTGGCTGCGGGAGGGTTTTTTCCTCCCGATTCTATTCATCCCGCTTCCACCGCTGCTCTCCATGGGTCCGGTGGGGCGAGGAGGGGGAGGAAGCCCCTTCCTGCCATCCCGTCCATCCTCTGAATTATTTTTCCATTCCTCCTTCACCTCCGCAGGGACGCCGCAGAAGTACGACCCGACTTTCAAAGGTCCCATCTACGACAGGTAAGTGAAGGCGCGCGCGCCGGTTTCGGTGGTGCCGCGGTGCCTGGTGTCGTGCCGGCAACGCTCCTCTTCCCGCTGGCAGGGGCTGCACCGACATCATCTGCTGCGTCCTGCTGGTCATCGCCATCGTGGGCTATGTGGTGGTGGGCGTCGTGGGTATGTACCGCAGTGGGGGTCTGCGCTGGTTTTTGCTGCGGCGGGAAGTTTCTGGGAGTTGGGAATGCTCGGCTGGTGGCCGGCTCAGTGTCTGTGCCAGCGAAATCCTGTGGCAAGGGGCGTTGGGTCATCCAGATGGGGATGGAGGGTCACTGCGGGGGTCTCGCTAGCGGTGGGTAGGGGGCACTAAGGGAGCGAGGGCCGCTGGTGTAACCGCAGCCCCGTTGTTCTGCCTCCCCCTGCCCAGCCTGGACCCATGGGGACCCCCGGAAGGTGATCTACCCGACCGACAGTCGTGGGCAGTTCTGCGGGCAGCAGGGAACCCCTAACGAGTACGTGTCCTGGCTCGCGGCTATCGTTCACCGGCACCCCGGCATTGCCGGAGAGACCGGCACCTTGGGGTGCCGCGATGGGCAGCGCGCCCTGCCCGTGCTGCGTGCTCTCCTCTGCCTGCGTGGCACGGTGGAGACCCTGCCCACTCCCAGGAGGGCACAAACCCCCTGCAGCTCCTGGGGGTTGGGGGTACTTTGGGACCCTCCATGCCGCGGGTGTGGGTGCTTCCATCACCTCTCCTGGTGCAGGATCTTCCCCAAACCGGGATCATTGTTATTATTTTTGGCCTGTTTTTGTGTTTTTTTTCCCAGGAAGAAACCTTTCCTCTTTTACTTTGACATTGTGAAGTGTGCCAGCCCGCTGGTGCTGCTGGAATTTCAGTGCCCAACCACGCAGGTACCGACCCCCGCTCCTCGATGCTCTGCAGCTCCTTGGGAAAGCTCCGGTTCGCGGGGGTTCATGCCTTGACGCGCCGCGTCCCCGTTGCCTCTTCTCCCATCCAGATCTGCGTCAGCAAATGCCCGGACCGGTACCTGACGTACCTGAGTGCCTATGGCTCCCGCGCGGCCGGCGAGCTGGAGTACTACCGGCAATTCTGCGTCCCTGAGTTTAAAAACCTGCAGAAGGTGGGTGGCAGGGAGCGCGGCAGTGGCGTTTCTCCGTCAGCCCCGGCGATGCTGGCGTTCTCTGGTGCGGTAATTCCTGCCCAAAGCTCACATCCCCACTCGCTGTCCCCATCCAGGCTCCTGTGGAGGTACTGAAGGACAAGGAGTGCCCGGCCATGATTATCCCCAGCACACCACGTATGTCTGGAGGGCTAACGAGCTGATTAATGAGCTGATTAATGAGCCTGCTGGCTTCTGGCAGGGTCAGGGGAAGCAGCCGCCTCGCAGGCTGCCCCTTGGTGGCATTTTTTGGGGGAGTCGGAGGCTCCTGTTTGGGGTTTCTGGGGATCCGGTGTCTGTTTGGGACGGTGGGGAGGGGGTTTTGATTGTTTTCCCGGGGTGGTTGGGCGAGCGTGGCCGGCGGTTTGCGATGCTGAGTTCCCCCTTCTTGCCCAGTGGCGCGGCGATGCTTCCCGGCCATCCGGGCCAAGAAGGGTGTCATCATGGTTGGCAACGAGACCACGTACGACGACGGCCATGGGCACCGGAGGAACGTCACCGAGCTGCTGGAAGGGGCCAAGTGAGTCCCCACGGTCCCCAGTCACTTCGCTTTTGCTGGGGCGGTGCCGAGAGCGAGCGCGTGCGGCGATACCGGCAGCGTGGCAGGGATGCGGCCACACCTGAGGGAGCCTCTTAATGAGCTTCTTCGTTATTGCTGCTTCACGCGGAAGAGGAGCAAAGGCTTTTATCTGTTGGCACTTCTGCACCACTTTCCTGGATGGATTTATGCCATGGGAGAGCCTTGAAAGCCCTGGCACGGAGCCCCCGCCTTGGCAAGACACGCTGTGCCGCAACCCCGTGTTTGAAATGGGAGCTGGAAGCAGGGACAGAGGGGAAGCAGCGGGGGCAGCTTGAAGGAATACAGGGCCAGGAAACCCGCCTTGGTCTTGTTGGATTTTCTTGTTTTCAGGGAATCCGGCCGAGGGCTGCGTGGCGGGGAAGGACAAGGGACCATTGAGGCAGCGCCGAGTGCCGGCAGCGGGTGCAGGCAGAGCCGCGCTGGGGCTGATGCTCCTGCTCCTTTCCCCCTCGGCTTCTGCTTCATCTGTGTTTTATTTCTGTTGCAGAAAAGCAAACGTGGTCCTGGAAACCAGACAACTGGCCATGAAGATCTTCGAAGATTACACCGTTTCCTGGTACTGGATAATCATGTGCGTACGGGCCAAGCCATGCGTTACGGTCATCCCGTCCCACCGTGCTGGGTGCCTGCAACAGACTTGGTGCCGCCCTCAGAATTGGGGCAAAACTTGTGAAATACCGTTTTCTTTCTTTTTTTTCCCCTGCCTTTGCATCGTTTCCACTCAAACTAAAGGAGAGGCGGGTGTGTGTGTGTGTGTGTGTTTTGGAGCAACTCCTGCTCGCGCTCCGTCCCCTCCGCCTTCAGCGATTCCCAATTTTAAGGCTCCTGTCATGAACAGCTTGAGGACGAGCTGACCGATGGAGGGAAGCGGTGGGGAGGGGGTGGCATCGCCCGTTTTTTGACACGCTGCTGCCTTCCTCCCACAGAGGCCTCGTCATCGCCATGGTGGCCAGCTTCATCTTCATCGTCCTGCTCCGCTTCCTGGCTGGGATCATGGTCTGGGTGATGATCGTGATGGTCATCCTGGTGCTGGGCTACGGTGAGCGAGGGGTGGGGAGCTCCCCCTTCTCCTTTCCCTGGCTATAGTGGGATTTGCACAAAGGTCTTGCGCCGCGTCCCCCCGCATCTTCAACCCCGGCGTCTGCCACCATCTCGGTCTCCGCTTTTCAGTGCGGACGGAACAATTTTCCTGGTTTTTGCCGCAGGAATCTTCCACTGTTACATGGAATATGCCAAATTGAAAGGGGAAGCGGGTTCTGACATCTCCCTGAAGGACCTGGGATTTCAGACCGACCTACGCGTCTACCTCCACCTGCGGCAGACGTGGCTGGCGTTCAGTGAGTCTCCGTCCTCCTGGGGCCGCAGGAGGGGACAGGGTGGCTGTGCCCCAGCCCTGGGGGAAGGTGGGGCGCGGAGGTTCGGGGTCTTCTCAGTCTCCTCACAGCTCTACGCAAAGTGCTGGGATAAGGAGGGTGGATTTGTTCGATGTCGCCACCACTACGAGGTGGGATGACTGGCCACGGGGTGGGTGCTGCTCTTCCATGTGGGCCGCAGTGCTGGACGTCCCCTACCACGATGGGTTGGCTTTTGGGAAGGCAAAGGTGGCCATCGAGCACCACCCGTGCCCTCGTGCTACCCAGGGCTCCCCTTCTCCTCCCAGTGATCATCCTGTGCATCGTGGAGGTGGTCATCATACTGCTGCTCGTCTTCCTCCGCAAGAGGATCCTCATCGCCATCGCGCTCATTAAGGAGGCCAGCAGGTCTGGGTGGCCCCTGTCCCCAAGCAGAGGTGGCCGTTGTCACCCGTCACGGCAGGAGGACTCGGGGTGGATGGGCTCCTGTCGCCACCGGGATTTTAACCAGGTTTTAACCATCTTCTCGGCAGGGCTGTCGGCCACATCATGATGTCGCTGCTCTTCCCGCTGTGCACCTTCTTCCTGCTGTGCCTCTGCATCGCCTACTGGGCCAGCACTGCCGTGTATCCTTTCTTCTTCCTCTTCCCGGCGCCTCTGCTTCCCAGGAAGGAAGCTGCTCGGAAATCAAAGGTCTTCCAGGGCGCCGAACATCTCACGGGATTAGTAACGCGCCCGGGTGCAAAGCTGCCAGCTCAAGCCTCGAAGTTTAAACTTAAAATAAAACCTAAAAGAGCGATGGCAGGAGGGTGGCGACAGCGGATCCGAGCGAGGGCTCAGGTCTGGCCTTTGCAGAACCGCATCTCCTTAACCCTTGCGCTGCAGCTTCCTCTCCACCTCCAACGAGGCGATCTACAAGGTGTTCAACGAGACCGCGTGCCAGTTTTCCGGCCAGACCTGCAAACCGGAGGTGAGGACGTTGGGGAAACCCGTATGAACACTGGGCTTAATCAGTCACATTTATTACAGGAAAAATATTTGGGTGGCTCTTTGAGCCTTACAGCAATTTGAGTGTAATTCCGCCTTTCTGAGCTCGTTTACATCACAGAGTTATTTTCCTTCAAGCCGTTGGGTGCGCAAAGCTGATTTTTTTGGTCCGAGTGAATGCTACCAAAAGAATTAAGCAGGATAATGTCTTCTGCAAGTTGGGATTGCTTTGGGTTGACCGAAAGGTGCCGTCAGCCTGCCCAGCGGCACAACTCCGGTCACCAGCTGAGCGTCTGCTGTCCTCTCTAGACCTTCAACGTGAGCAACGTCACCAAGCTGTGCCCCGACGCCCAGTGCCTCTTTGCATTCTATGGAGGAGAGACAGCGTACCACAAGTACCTCATCATCCTGCAGTTCTTCAACGTCTTCATGTTCTTCTGGCTCGCCAACTTCGTGATCGCGCTGGGCCAGGTGACGCTGGCGGGGGCCTTCGCGTCGTACTACTGGGCCTTCAAGAAACCCGACGACATGCCCGCCTTCCCCCTCTTCTCAGCCTTCGGCCGTGCGCTCCGGTACGTCCCTCCCGAGGGCAACTCGTGAGCTTCTCGAGGTTGTCCCCTTCTAATGGCAGCCATCGTCCCCAGGTACCACACCGGCTCGCTGGCCTTCGGCTCTCTGATCCTCGCCATCATCCAAGTCATCAGGGTCATCCTGGAGTATCTGGACCACAGGTTAAAAGGTACCAAAGTGGGAAACGAGTAGACCAACAAAGTTGGCTGCTTCTGCGTTCCTCAGTGCCAGAGCTCATGGCTAACGTCCAGGGGAATCGTTTCAGTATTTCAGTAGAGAATCAGGATTTTCCTTTAGGATCCCATAGTCGAGCTCTTTCTCTGAGAGGTGTTGCAGGGTAGGAGCCGGGGGATGTGCCGTCAGGCCAGCCAGGCCTGGGTGTCCGTCCAGGTGCCCGGGATGCCGGTGTCTGGCTGTACGACCCTGTCGATTGTGAAACGTAACCAGCAAGCGGGAGCATGTGGAGGGCCAGGGAGGCATGGAGAGAGGGGGGAGGATGCGATGGGGCAGTGGGACATCTCGTCGGGGACCCTGACGTTGCTTCTGTAAGGAAAGGCGTCCCTGGCTTTGGCTGCTCACTCTCTCCCTTGGCGCTCCTCCAGCTGCAGATAATAAGTTTGCCAAGTTCCTCCTGAGCTGCCTGAAGTGCTGCTTCTGGTGCCTGGAAAAATTCATCAAATTCCTCAACAGAAACGCATACATCATGGTAAGAGTCTCCCAACTGTCATGTCCAAAGGGCTACGGTGGGGGCGGTTTGGGTGGCTGTTGAGAGCCGTGGCTCCCAGCGGCACGGGTGGACAAAGCTTTGGAGCCTTTCCCAGCCGTGTTGCTCTGGCTTCGGGAGGCGCCTTCCTGGAGACACCACGCAGGGTTGGGGGGCTGCAGCTCTCGGTGCCCATGCAGCCTGACCTACCAGGGGAGGTAGAAGCGCTCGGCAGGGTGGGATTTATCAAGTTTTGCTTGAAGATGGGATTAATCATACCCTCTTCTTAGCGGTGAGCTCAGCGCAGCTCCGTTTCTCTCTTCCCCCACCCCGTTTTTCTGGGACCCCCTCTAGATCGCTGTCTACGGCACCAACTTCTGCACCTCTGCCAGGAACGCGTTCTCCCTGCTGATGAGGAACATCATTAGGTGAGGTCCTGGTGGGCTCCAGGGCTCCACTCTCCACCGCAGACTCAGTTATTTCCAAGCCCCTTCTGGCTGCCAAAGATCAGCCCAGATCTGCCTGCCTTGTTCCCAGGCTTTCATGGCGCTTTGTGCCACCTTCGCAACACGCGGGCACGTCGGCCGCTTCCCCCCGCGCTTCCTTCTGAGCTGGGGGGGAAAAGGATGCGGACGCTCGTCTCTGTCTTGTTTGCAGGGTGGCCGTTCTAGATAAAGTCACAGATTTCCTCTTCTTCCTTGGTAAACTCCTCATCGTGGGAAGCGTCGGTAAGCGCTGGGGACAGGGAGTTTCTCCTCAGGGCTGCTCCAGGCCTTCATAGGTGGCTGCACCTTCCCAAAACCTCCGCACTCTTCACCCTCCCGCAAAACCGCTCCTTTCCATCCTGTTTCACATCCTCCCCGCACCCCTCTGCTGCCTGCCTTCTGCCAGGCACCCCACAGCCATTTCCATCGTTTGCTTTCCCAGGAATCCTTGCCTTCTTCTTCTTCACCCAGCGGATAAAGCTGGTCCAGGACACAGCGCCGCCGCTGAATTACTACTGGGTCCCCATTCTGGTGAGCCGCTTTCTGGGCTTTGGGGGAGTGTGGAGGCAGTGGAGAGCGATCCTTAACACGAATGCCGTAAAAACGCCCCTTCGCCCGCTGCTTCTGAAGGACCTTCTTTGTTGGGGGTGTTTGGCCCCGTTGAAACAAGCCCTTTGTTCCGGCCAGCCGCGAAGAGGTGTCTCGCCCTTCCCATGCTGCCCACATTGGCCCCCGTCCACCATCGCCGCTGAGGCCTTTTGTCCGGAATCGGGCTTCTCTGAACAGTCCTGCCCTGTTCACTTCTCTGCCTTTCCCTGGGGAATTTGGGATTCAGCAGGTTTCCTCCTCCCGGCCAAGGGAGCAGGGCTTTGCGCTCTTTGCCAATGCCAGGGTGCGGCATGACGACACCGTTTCTCTTTGCAGACGGTGATTGTGGGCTCCTACCTCATTGCCCACGGGTTCTTCAGCGTGTACGGCATGTGCGTGGACACCCTCTTCCTCTGCTTCTGTAAGTATCTGCCTCAGAGGGTCCGTCCCCTGCTGGGTGGCCATTTGGGGCAGGGAGTGAAACCTCCCCCCCGTTGGGGCCGAACCCCAGAGTTGTGCAGATTTGGGGTTTCCTCCAAATTCCCGTGGCCTCTCTGCGGGGTTTTCTCCCACTTTTTTGCTTTGCCAAACTCCCTCCTGCGTTCTCACCAGCATCTGCTTTTGCAACAGAAACCCACAGCCGTTCTTTGGGTCTCCTGTGGTTTCTCTTGGTCTTTCTGTTTTGGTGCTTTGGTCTTGGTGGAACCTAACTGCAACTAACTTCTGTTTTCCTTTTTGTTTTTTTTTTTTCTTCTTCTTCTTTCTCCTTTCTTCCTTCCCCTCAACTCGCCTCTTCATCTCTCTCCTCACATGTTCTCCACCCTTCATCTCCACCCTGCCTCCTCCCGGCTTTTCCGCTCTTTCTCACTCTTCCCCATCTTCTTCCCGGGGTTGCGGAAAGGTGAAGATCTGGAGAGGAACGATGGATCCCCCGAGAGGCCTTACTACATGTCCCCCGAGCTGAGTGAGATCCTGCTGAAGGGCAACCTAGAGCCTTCCAAAAGCGCCGATAGCCAAGGCTAGGGGCTGGCCCCGGGAGGAAGGCTGCGTGCCTGGAGGGGGGGCCGCGGGACGCTCTCGGCCCCCCAACCCAAGCAGCGTTCTCCTAACCCCCCTGGGTGGCAACCATGGTGCAGATCCTTCCCCTGGATGTCCTCTGCAGCCTGGAGGGCGGAGGGGGTGCCGGTTCCTCAGTGCCCCGTGCTGTATCAAACCTACCTTCCTGCCCAACAATGAATATTCCTGTATGGAGAGAACGAACCCAGAGCGTCACCTAGAGTTAATCTGGGCTCCCACGTGTCCGGCAGCGCCTGGACGCGCCCGGGTGCCAATATAGGGTTGCGTTTCATGTTGAAGCGGAGATTTTTGTTCCTAACGGCCAGCTGTGGAAGGGATGGGAGAGCTGCGGCGCCGGCGGCAGGCACCCGGCGTTGTTTGCGGTTTGTGGGACGGGTCGAGTGGGTTCCACAGCTTGAGAACTGGTCTCTCTGTGCTTTCCTCTTTGTTTTGCCCCCAGCAGAGAGCAACAAGCCTCGCTCCTCGCCCACTCTTTCTATGCAAAACAGGGTTGGCGCGCTTAAAAAAAAAAAAAAAACAGAGTTCTTGGTGAGAATGCAGATCCGTTGCTTTTAAGTCTGTTGCATCAGCAGGGTCCTCCTGGCAAAATGGAGCTCGCCCTTCCCGCAGCCGAAAGCTCCTGTTCCCACGTGCCGTCGGTTTAGGGAAGCTGAAAAGAGCCGTTGCCGTTAAAACTTTGACTGGCAGCATCCCTTGTTTCAAAACGGCGTCTCCGGCTGGTTGCGTGGAGGTTTAATCACTGCGGGGAGGTGGTGGCTCGTCCTGGGAGCTGCCTGGTGGGCTCTGCTCTCCCACCACCCCGCCAGGGTGGTTGAGTTGATGGTTTGGCTTCTGTCTGGCGGCGGCTTCTAGCGGGGGGGAGGAGCTGCAGGGCTGTAACGACTTTCCACGCTTGCAAAGCGTCTGCAGCCCTGCAGGCTGGGGTGGCTGTGGGAAGGCAGAGGGAGCCCACGTGGAGGGCGAGTCCCTGCGCTGGTGACTTCTAATTGCCGCGGGTTCGTTAAGGCGATGTCCGGAGGAGCGGTGTGAGCGTCCCCGACGGGGCTACAGGGAAACCGTGCGTTGCACTGGCAGGTGTTACACTGGGGATGTGTCGTGGCATCTCTGCGGCTTGAGAAATCAGAGCAAAAAAACCCCAGTTTGATGGGGAGGCAGCTGGTGGGGGCTGCAGCCCCTAAAGGAACAGCAGCCAAGCCCTGGCTGGAGCCTGGCCTCATTTTCTCCTCTTGATAGTCCAGAAATGGTCAAATTTTTTTTAAAAAAAAGCCATTCTGGCCACGTGCTGCCCGGGTAGCCGGATCTCCTGTTAGAAATCCTCACACGGCCAGAGTGCCCCGTCTCACAAGTCCTGCCCTCTTAGGACAAAGCCGTAGTGTTAACACTCGTGTTTTCATCGCGGAGAAGTACTGAAATCCCTCTCAAAATATCCCAGGGCGCTTTCACTCGACGCTGAGGCTGCTGCTTTGTGGGTTTGTTTGGTTTGGGGTTGGACAGTTGTTTGGTTTTCGTTGTTTTTTTTCTTTTCTTTTTTGGTGGCTGTGATTTTCCTACCGCTTCTTGTTGGCGCAGCTGCTTGGCTTTGAGCGGCGAGAGGCTGCGCGGCGTGTTCGGCGCTGGGAATACACCTCGTGATTATGTATGCGTGGTGTGTTGATGAGGGCGTCGGGCACCCGGCAAGCAGCGCCAAGTGAATACCGAGCGAAATTGCTTTGCGCTCGCGTCATGAGCCGTTTTCGGCTGCACAAAGAGCAAGGAGAGCCACCGCTGCCCAGCTCCGGAGAGGGAGGGATGCGTGTTTCCAGCTGGCAGAGATCTCTTTCCCTACAGCACTGTTAGACTTTCCCGCTGCCACCCGGATAAAAAAGAAAACCAAACAACACAAAGCACCCAAACCTCTGCTTTCTTCTAAATAACAGCGTCCCGTTTCCAGAGGGTGGTGCTCCCCAGGAAACGGGAGAGGTGCGGCTGCGGTGGCATTTAGCTGTGACATGGGGAGAAAATCCCACCCGCAATGAGCCAAAAGACCTTTATTGTTATCAAAGATAATTGTGAGACGAGCAGGATGGCTGCTCCTCTAGCATCTCTCTGCCTTGAGGCTCCTCACAGCACCTGCTGTGACTCCTGCCACACCAACCTGTGTGTCTGTCCCCCCGCCACTGCTGTGCGGGGCGGCGGGGGGTTTCTCTTTGCAGTGGAAGACCTGGAGCGTAACGACGGGTCGGCCGAAAAGCCTTATTTTATGTCGCCCAACCTGAAAAAGCTCCTGAAGAAGACGAACAAAGGTCAGCCGGACGCATAGAGCCTGCCCTCGTCCTTTCTGCGTCTCTTCTTCGTGTTCCCGCTCCGGGAGCGGAGCCGCAGGATCGCGCTGGGCGCTCAGCGTTTGTCCCACATGGAAATCTCGTTACTGAACCTTGAACCGCCGTCTCCTCGACCCCTGCCACGGGAGGGGGCTTCGCTGGAGAGGGGAGCGAGTGCTTGTTAGTGATTCCACCCGAAATCGTCGGGGCTGCTAAAAGAAGACGGCTCTCGTGTGGCCGCCTCCGCAGAATACATCGCCGCTAATGTCCCATCGGTCCCCAGCCAGCTCAGGTACCGAGCTGGGGAGTTCCCGGCCGCATCCTGCCAGCGCAGGTGCTGATAAAAGCAGCACTGACACGGGGCAAAGCTCCATCTTCCGGCGTGTCGATCGACACCAAACCACATTTAATTGGGTTTAGTAATTTTCTTTTTATACTGCTAAAAAAACAAAGATGGTGCTACCTTCAGGTCGGCTGTGTTTGGTGGTCCCTTGGCACTCGGGAAAATCCAGGTGCTGTGGCGACACACCAGCAAGCCGAGGGGTCTGAGCAGCTCCTCGACTGTTTTTATTTGCAGCCCCCCCCCAAATATTTACTTGCGGCTGTTGATTCCTACCCAGAGAGCTGAAAAATGCTGAAATCGCCTCGCTTCTCTTGCCACCCTTTGGAGACACCTGCTTTGGGGCTGGGCTTGTTTTAGACAATTAATTCCTTTAGGAACATGCCAATTAGTGTTGTTATAGCCACCTGCGGAGGGTTAACGAGCAGGACTTGGGTGTTAACGCAACCCCGGAACGGAGGGATGCTCTGTGCAGTTACACCATATTTCTAGGACTGACAGCTTCTACTGATTCCTCCCCCAAAATCCTGCAGTATATATTTAAAAAAAATAATTATATATATATAATAACTTACAGCAAAGCTTAACGGTCGAACAAAACGCTTTGCCTGTGTAATGGGTTTAGGAAGACCCCACCTGCGGGCACGGCGAGGGAGTAATGTGTATATATATATATTGGTTTGGGGTTTTTTAGGATAATATTCGGTAGTTTTAAGCAAACCAAATGACAAACAACAGGTTGCCTTACGTCCTTCAGATGCCATGGCGCAGCCCGGCCCGCTGTCTCCAAGGGGGAAGGTCCAGACCTTCAGCAGCTGTGGTCGGAAGAAACAGAGGAGGCTTGCGAAAAGTAGATTAAAGGGGGTTAAATATCCCTAAAACACAAATAACTAAACTTAACCCCCAAATTTAACAACATTAAAACGCCTCCTCTGACACGCGCAGCTGCTCAAGCGTCCCTTGAGCGACAGGGGGCTTGCCTGGGTATAGTCCCCGCCACAAGTCATACTTTTTTTGTGGTTTAATTTGTGTAAAAATAAACGCACCGAGGCTTTGGCGGGCACTTTACCAGCTCCCAGAGCACAGGGGGTGGTGGGGGCAGCGAGTGCAGGAGGCTTGTGGGGTCACATGTGCCTCCCCGCCTAAAAAAACGCACACCCTCCTTATCACAAACGTCTGCTTAGCCGCATTTAATTTGCGCTGAAGGATATATTTTGCTTCTTTTATACGTATTTCTCGGTAACCTTTAGATCCCTGTAGTATTTTTGTAAGATACGAGGAATGTTTTCTATCCCAGTTACTAAATGGTTTGGGGGTTTTGTACGTTTTGCTTTTTACTGGTTGTTTCAGTTCTGTAGCAGTTATTTCGATCTCTTCCAGTACTGTTTTTATGACAGATTTTGAAATACCTACCTGGCAGCAGGCTGAGACGCTAACTGCCGCGGCTCAGGGCAGCGCAGCACCGCTGACCTCTCCCTGAGCCGACAGCAAGGCGTAGCTCCGCGCTTGCTGGAATCGAAAACGCCATCCTTCCTCCAAAGCGCCTTTTTCCTCGCATCTCGACATAGCCGAGCCGATGCTGGAGGGTAGAGCTAAAAAGAAAAGGCGAAGGTAAACATAGAGCTAAAAAGGTGAAGGTAAAAGTAATGCTGCAAAGGTGAAGGTCAAGCTAAAAACCAGGAAAGGTCAAGCTAAAAAGACAGGAACGATCAAGCTAAAAAAAAAAAGGAAAGGTCAAGCTAAAAAGGAAAGGTAAAACTAAAAGCGTCAAGCTAAAAAGCAGAGAATCCTCTGGGTTTGGGGTAGTGTAAGCAGGAGTGATGACGGGAATATATTCAGTTTATACCCACACCGGCACCTGTGAGAAAATATTTTCCGCAGCCTGATGCTGGTCCTGAATGATTTGAATTATTTTTTTCCTCCCCCCACCCCAACCCGGTGTAGCTTCTGAGGCGGTTTGTTTTATTTCCTGCTTGCAGTTCTGGTGTGGAGGGTAAGTTTGCTCCGGCTCCTTGACTTTAGCTGTTCTCTTTTTTTTGGTATCAAGAGGCTTTGGTTGTCCAAGATAGCAGAAAACCGTCAGTAGCTTGATTTATTTTGCATAAACAGCCGATACACAGCTGAGATTTTTAGGTCTGGAAATAGAAAATGTTGGAATGGGGAACAGATGTAGCAAAAGGCGCGTTCTTTGGGCCGCAAGGGCACCGCTGCGTTCTGTAAACTTGGTGTTTGAGGGGAATTGGGGATTCCTGCTTCCAATAAGCCGAAGCAGCAGCCGGCTTTCCAGGCGTGGCCGAGAGCCTCAGGAAGCAGAGGGGCAAATCTGCCAGGAAATAAGGATGGGGTTTTCTGGGGAAAAAATCGGAGCTGCTCCAGCAAGGGCAGTTCTCTGGTGGGATTTCGGTGTTGGAAAAGCTTCGCTCCATGACTCAGATTATTCCTTTCTGTGAGCATGGAGTGATCTGTGCACTTGAGAGCACGCCTCCCGTGTGAAGCTGCACATTGAGGCATTAATTTGTCTTCAGGAATAACCGCGCTCTTCTCTGTGTCGAGATGCGACTTTTGTCCCTGTAAACTGTGTGTGCTCCGAATCCTTCCCTCAGTCAGGCCAGGGCAAGGAAAAAAAACTAAAAAAAAAAAAAAGCTAAAACCCACAGGGCTGATGTTCTAAAAAAAGAAAATTCATGTTTTTAAATGTATTTCTGAGGCATTAACTACTCCTACCCTGCACTGGGGCTCCCACGCAAGGACGTAGCTCCAGCGGGAGCATCCGCGCGCGTTCCTGATGTCGTGTGTGACGGTTCCCTCGATGTCAGTGTTGCAAACCCTCAAATAAAAGTGCCTGTTCGGACCTTGCTTCCGCCGCGCGCTTCCTTCCCACCTCCTGGGGCTCCGACCCCTGGGCCGACATCTCCACCGCCCTTCGGAGAGGGGTTGGGGGGCGGAGGGGACCCCCGAGGAGCTGCTGGTTCCACCACCCTTGTTAGTTCCTCTTCACGGGGGCTTCGGCTCGTGTTTTTCCACCCAACGGTGCAGAACAGCTGGAAAAAAAGCAGATACATGACAGATACAGCTGGTTTTCACCCCAAAAGCGCACCGGAACGCTCCCACTGCCTCTTTGCAGAGATCGGGGCTTCACCAAATTGGTGGTTTTTTTTACTAATTACAAGGTTTTATCAAACAATCCTCGCCCCACGGGAGGCGGCGATGCCCAGATGAGGTTTAATTTTTATATTTTTTTATTTTTAAGGAGTGAGCGTTCACTCGGATGCTGGCGCTTGTTTAAGTTCATACTCAAGTTGGAGAGAAGCAAAAGACCCCCGGGGGGTCGTTCCCCTTCCACCTGCCAGCAGGAGGAGGAACCTGCGGCCAAGACCCAGGTTAATTAGCACGCGGCGCAGTGGTTAATCACCTCCTCATCCCTCCCTCCGCCAAGACCATGGGGCCAGGAGAGGTGGCTGGTGGCACCCTCCGCCGCGGCCCCCTGCGCTGCTGGGAGGGGACGGGCACCCATGGGTGGCCCCTGCTATAGACTCACCTGCCGTGGCGGTGGCCGGTGGGATGGTGGGCTCCTGGCCAAGGATCATGGTGGCCGGCAGGCTCTGCCCCTCCATGGCGGGCAGCCAGCCCCCAGCCCCCTCTGAGGGCTCAGGGTGTTGTGGGGGGCACCTGCTGCGGGGGGCACCCTGTCCTGTGCCCCTTTGTGCCCCATGTTCTTTGTGGGCCACTGGTCCCCTCAGGCCACTGGTCCCAGTCCCCTCAGGCCACTGGTTCCCACAGACTGGTCCTCTCAGGCCACAGGTCCCCTTAGGCCACTGGTCCCCTAAGGCCACTGGTCACCTCAGGCCGCTGGTCCCCTGATGTCTGTGATCCCCTCAGGCCACTGGTCCTCCCAGACTGGTCCCCTCAGGCCACTGGTCCCCACAGACTGGTCCTCTCAGGCCACCGGTCCCGTTCAGGCCACTGGTCCTCCCAGACTGGTCCCCTCAGGCCACTGGTCCCCTCAGGCCACTGGTCCCCACAGACTGGTCCCCTCAGGCCACTGGTCCTCCCAGACTGGTCCTCTCAGGCCACCGGTCCCTTTCAGGCCACTGGTCCCCTCAGGCCATCAGTCCCATTAGGCTACTGGTCCCCTGAGGACTGTGGTCTACTCAGGCCACCAGTCCCCTCAGGCCACTGGTCCCTTTCAGGCCACTGGTCCCCTCAGGCCATCAGTCCCATTAGGCTACTGGTCCCCTGAGGACTGTGGTCTACTCAGGCCACCAGTCCCCTCAGGCCACTGGTCCTCACAGACTGGTCCCCTCAGGCCACCGGTCCCCTTAGGCCACTGGTCCCCACAGACTGGTCCTCTCAGGCCACCGGTCCCTTTCAGGCCACTGGTCCCCTCAGGCCACTGGTCCCCACAGACTGGTCCTCTCAGGCCACCGGTCCCTTTCAGGCCACTGGTCCCCTCAGGCCACTGGTCCCCACAGACTGGTCCTCTCAGGCCACCGGTCCCTTTCAGGCCACTGGTCCCCTCAGGCCATCACTCCCATTAGGCTACTGGTCCCATTAGGCTATTGGTCCCCTCAGGCTGCTGGTCCCCTCAGGCCATCGGTCCCATTAGGCTACTGGTTCCCTCAAGCCACTGGTACCCTGAGGACTGTGGTCCCCTCAGGCCACTGGTTCCCCTCAGGCCATCAGTTCCATTAGGCTACTGGTCCCCTCAGGCCGCTGGTCCCCTCCCTCAGGCCACCAGCCCCCTGAGGCCACCGGTCCCCTCAGCCCGCCCCCCCCATCCCTGCTCCCCCCCCCGGCCCCGCCCTCCCCTCCCTCCCCGCGCCGCTCCCCGCTCCCGCCGCAGGGTGGCGCCCCTCCCTCCCGCGCCTGCGCCGCCCCTCCCTCCACGTCACCCCCTCCTCCCTCCCCCATTGGCCACCGCCCCCTCTCACGTGGCCACTCGCCCCGCCCCTTCCCCCGCCCCCCCCCCGCGCCCCCCGCCGGCGGCGGCTCCGCCCCCCGCGCTGCAGTCTGGCTCCCGCCGCACCGCGCAGCGCACGGCGGCCAGGCCGCGGGCCCGGGCCGCAGCGACCACCGCCGGCAGCCCCCCCCCCCCCCCCCCCGGCCCGCCCCCCCCCCCCGCCCCCGCCGCCTCACCCCGCCGCCGCCAGGCCCTCCCGGTAGGAACCGCGCCGGGGCCCCCCCTCCCCAGGGCGGCTGGGGAGGGGGGGGGCGAGGCGGGCCCGGGGGGGGGGCGGGCCCGGGTGGCCGGGCCGCGGAGGAGGGTGGGTAGGCCCTGGGGGGGGGGGGAGGGGGTCCGTGTCTGTGTGGGGGCGACCCAACCCCCTTCCCCTCCTTCCCTCCCTCCCCGCCGGCCCATTGTGCTGTGGAGACAAAATGGCGGCGGGCGGCCCTGGGGCCGGGGGTGAGTGAGGGGAGGGCTGGGGAGGGGGCTCGGCCTTGTGGGAGAGGGGGGGGGCCGCGCCTCATCGCCCCCTCCCCCCCCCTCCCCTCCAGCCCCCCCCGCCCTCCAGCCGCTCCTCAGGGTGTGGGGAAGGGGTCGCGGCTCGCCGGAGGGGGGGGGGAGGGGGGTCGCGCTGTGTGCGCCCCCCCCCCCCTCCCCATTTCCCGCCGCTTTGTTCTCGCCGAGCTTAAAAATGGCGGCGGCGCCCCCCACCCCCACCCCCCACGCGTGGGTGCGGGGAGAGGTTGGGCCCTTGGGGGGTCGCGCCTCCCCCCTCTCCCCATATGGTGGCCCCACGGGCTGTGGGGGGAGGGGGGCGTGCAGGGAGGGGGGGCACCCCCCCCCTTTTTTGGTGGGGATGGGACCCCCGACTCCCCTCTGCAGGGTTTATCCCGCCGTCCCGCCCCCCCCCCCCCCCCCCCCCCAGCCCGTTATATCGGCCGCCGGCTTATGGATGCTTCAGAAAAAGAGGAAAAATAACAAATAAGAGCCTGCCGCCCCGCTGCTGCTGCTCGGCGAGACCCCCGGCTCGCCCCCGCCGCCCCCTCGGTGGGGCAGGCACCTTGTGGGGGGGGGCGAGATGCTCTCGGTGCCCCCAGACCCGCAGGAGCATCCCTGCGAGGGGGGTGGCCGCTGCCCTGGCGGTACGGCTTTGCCACCCTCCCATCCAGGTAGGACAGGCTACAAACACCCCCCCCGCCCACCCCCCACCCCCCACCCCCCAAAACCCACCGATTCTCACTCAAAACGTAGAAGCTTCCCCAAAACGGGGCGCGCTTCTCCCTGTGCCTTCAGCAGCCAGGGCAGGAGCGCCGACCTCTTGCGTTCCTCTGTCGTTCCTCTGCACCCCCCTCCCCAAACGCGGGTTTCGGGGAGGCTGTTCCCACCCTTGGAGGGCTGGAATCCAGCGGAAAGTTTCTGGGGAGAAACCAAGCGGGTGGTGGAAGCGGTAGGAAGGGGAAGAGCGGAGCAGGCCAGGCTTCAGGCAGTGGTGGAATCTCAAAAGTTTCTCCTTTTTCCCAGATTTTGAGCGGCGTGCGGTGGAGCGCGTTCATGCTTTTTTTAACTTCTCCTGTGGTTCTTTCCCCCCCCCCCCCCCCCCCCCCAAGAGGCGCGAATCCTGTGATGCTGCAGCATCAGCTCCTGGGTTCTCGCTGGAAACAAATTCCAGTGGTCCCAAGAAGAGCGCTCGCCGCCGTCCGTAGGAATTGCAGGAGCTGGGGCTCCCGTGGCGCAGGCTGCTGTAGGGACAACTGCCTCGCTAGGGTGGATTTCAACTGCTTCTTACACTTGCTTGGAGGAAATTTTAAGGGAGGGTTAAGAAAAATAACCGCGTACAGCGCGTACAGGTTCCTGGGGATCCGGTCCCGAGCAGGAGCGGATCGGGAGCCTGGCACCCGCAAGCACGAGAAGCTGCCTCGTGCCTTCTCGCAGGTAACTTGGGAGTAATTCTCCCTGCTCGGCGGGTGCTAACCTCTGGGTTTGATTGCGATTAAATCCTGAGTTGTAACCCCACCGAAATCATCCTGTGCGTAAATATTTGCAGGGTGGGCAGCGGAGAGGCGTTGCTGGGCCGCGGAATACCAAGTCCGTAGGACACGGGAGCCTGTGCAGCGCCGGCAGCTCGAGGGAACGAGTTTTCCCAACTTTATCCTAGAAAATTCATCGGGTCGCGCGTCCCAGCTCTGTCTGTAAAGCAACGTGTCCCAGCGGGGTCCCGATTCCTGCCCTTCGCCTTGCCTCGTAGAGGGGTAACGGCGTTACTTCGGCAAAGTGCTGAGTATTTGGGCAGTTAATCAGCTTTTTTTATTATTATTCCAGTACCCTGGATAATTTCTATTCAAACCGGCCGGGCTTACTCGCAGTTTGTGTCATCTGTAAAGCGTAAAAAGTGAAAACATCGGGTTTGCGAGCCGGAGGTAGCGATGACCGGCGAGGCCGGGAACGGGCCGGCTCGCGGCGTGTTCTGGTGGGGGGGGGGTGGGAAAAAAGCAAAAGCGAGCGTCGCTCCGGTCTCATTCCCGGTGAAACTCATCCGCCGTGGAAGGACTCCCGGGAAAACGGGGCTTTGGTCGTGAGCTCTGGAGGAATCGTGGCGCGGTTGACGTTCGCTGGCCGTGTTCCCCAAAGCCGGAGTTACCAGGCGGTGCGGAGGTGCGCTCGGTTGTACCGTGGTGGTGACCCTCATCATCGTCAGGCGCCGAGGCTCTTCCTTTGCCTCCCTCCTGCTTGGCAATTCTCTGCGGTGCCGCAAAACACCAGGACCGCGGCTGCCCCTGCGCGGCTTCGCTTGGAGGGAGAGCGAGCGGTTTATTAAATAACTTTGGTCAAATTAACGCCCCTCGGGCAAGTGACTGTAGGTTCTGACGCTAACGGCGCGGGAAACGGCGTTACCGGTGCCGAAAAAGCCGATCCCGGTGGGTTGAGGTGGCGTTTTGAACCCCTCGCCGGGTTCTTGGTGGACGTCGATGCTCTTGCCTCCCGAGAAAGTAAGTCAAGAGACTCGGCGGCAGCTACTGGGCTCGTCTCGGTCCTAATTAGAAGCGGGCTTGTTTACTCCGGGGCCGAATTTTGGGGTGAGAAGCGGCACGTGGCGGAGAGATCTTTACGAGGAGCTGAGGAGGGTGAATGAAAACCATCGCCACGCCAGCCTGGTTCTCCTGGCCCCCTGGGCCGGGGTTCTCCTGGCCCCCTCGGTTCTGCACCTCATGGAATTATATTTTCCCGGTGCCGGCTGCTCCAGCGTGTGCGTTACCTTCGATCCGCTTTGGTTTAGAACCAGGAGCTTTGGAAAAACCCACTTTTGCTGGCAAAGCCTTTGGGGAGGAAGGAGCTGAGATAAGAGATTTACGGCCACGAGTGAGAAGTAGGAGGGAAAATGGGCCCAGGTCATCGCGTCTCGGGGAGGTGGCGCGGCGGAACGGCTCGAAGGGTTTGCCTGGTGCGGTGACACGCGGCTGCGGGACACGCGGGGCTGCAGCCCTTATCCTGGGTGCTTAACCCAGCTCTGAAGAATCATCCCCGGAGTCCTCAGGAGCAGAAAACGAGGCTTTCACTAACGACTTTGCCTACTTCTAATGATGGTTCTTGCGTCCAGTTCTCGTCGCCGGTCCCGCGCGCGCTCGGCACGGGCAGGCTGCGGGGACGGAGCGTCGCTCACCGGCTTTCCTTTGCTTTCAGATCACGGAGGAGCGCGGGACTGGTACGGTCTTTTTGGTGGAAGAATCTAAATAAGCCCATTTGGAAGGCTTGGGCGGACGTTGAGAAGCCAAAATGGTGAGGAGCGGGTGGTCGCGGGCTGGCGAGGTCGGTCGCCGTTGCGCGGTGCGCTCTAAAATTGTCCCGAATTCCCTTTCCAGCGACCCATGCGTATTTTTGTGAACGACGACCGCCACGTGATGGCCAAGCACTCGGCCGTTTACCCGACGCAGGAGGAGCTGGAGGCCGTTCAGAACATGGTCTCCCACACGGAGCGAGCCCTCAAGGCTGTGTCCGACTGGATCGACGAGCAGGAAAAAGTCGGTGGGGAACAGCCAGAAACAGAGTCCATGGAGACGGCGGCCGATGAGGAAAACAAGGAAGGGGGGTAAGGAACGCCAGGAGACGAAGGGCGCTGTCAGGCGTCGCGGTCCTTTGCGCTTTGATGAGTAAAAACCCACTCGCCAAAGGTGTAAAAAAGTCCTTTTCCTTGGCTGTGGAATTTGGGGAAATTGGGAATTTCAGGGGAATGGCGACTTTTCCTGGGCAGGTGTAGCAAATCCTACAGCGGGGTGGGGAGGGGGGGCGTGTGGCACGTAATCCTTAGGGATCCCTCCCCTGCGGATCCGCTTGGGGCTCGGGTGGCTTTGGTGGCCTCGCAGCCGCGGTGACGGTGGCCCCTCCGCTTGCAGGGATCAGAAGGCCACGGAGCAGTTGACGAGGACCCTGCGCGGGGTGATGCGCGTGGGGCTGGTAGCCAAAGGCTTGTTGCTGAAGGGGGACTTGGATCTCGAGCTGGTTCTTTTGTGCAAAGATAAACCCACCACGGATCTCCTGGAGAAAGTAGCTGACAATCTCGGAGTACAACTTGCTGTGAGTAAAAACCTCCCGCCCGTAAAACCTTCCCAGGTTCGCTGGCGCTTGTTACGGAGCGAGCGGAATTGATTTTTTAAAAAAAAAAAAACCCAGGTGTTTTTAAAGTGTATTTTAAAATAATAATAATAATAAAAAAAGACACCGATGCCACTGGTTTTGATACCCCTTTTTCCGTCTCTTTGGAAAAATAATTTCTGTCGGTGTGTTGCTTTGGATTTGCCGTGTTCCGTGGATTTCTCTCTCGTAGCCGGAGCGTCGCTGGGCTACGTGCCCCATCGCCCGGGGGCGAGCCGGGCCTTTGCTAAACGGCACGGTTCTCTTGCAGGCGATCACCGAAGACAAATACGAAATAATCCAGTCGGTTGGCGATGCCGCTATTGTCATTAAGAACACGAAAGAGCCGCCGTTGACGCTGACCATCCACTTGACGTCGCCCGTAGTCAGAGAAGAAATGGAAAAACAGTTAGCTGGAGGTATGGAAGGCTGGAACCGGCCGACAGCCGGCTGGAAACCCGTACGTTTCCGTGGCTCATTCCACGGGTAAAGCGTGCTCTTCAGTTTCAGCCGAAGCGGCGATCGTTATTTTCGCGTAAATTCAAAATTCAGTAAGGCGACGGCCAACCTCATGACATCACGGTTACGGTTTATTCGGCCTGAGCTTCCGAAACTGAGTAGCACCTTTCAGATGGTATTTTGCTCTTTTTTTAATTTGTTTTTTTAATCTTTTTTTTTTTTTTTTATTACTGTTATTTTTTTTTCCACTTGGGCCTTGAGTTCACTAATACGTCATCTCGTTGTATTAATCTCGTTTTGTACCCAGCCATGCGAGTGGCCTGCACAGTGACGTAAAAATATAAACCGGATACATTTTTTCAAAAAAAAAAAAACCAAACCCAAAAAACCACACCAAAAATAAAACAAAAACCTCGAAGGCTTCTTGTTAAATGACTTGCATGTACATGAAATTGGATGTGCCGGGCAGTTTGTGTTGCAGCAAGAATGATAGGTGCTCTGGGTCTGTTTTATCCGCTTAAAAAGTTCCGAATGCCAGGAAGCGATGCAGAGTTTTGGATAAAGTTAGCTTCTCCCTCCGCTCTCCTGTTAATTCCCTTGGGAATTAAAAATTGGCAGGCGGTTTGGTGGTTTTGGTGCTTGGATTGCGACGGGTCCCGTGTCGGAGGCACGGCGCTGTCGCCTCGGCGGCTTCCAGCCGCTGGCTCTGTGCACTAGCCTTATCTAAAACCCTGGTCTTCAGAAACTTTGGAGCTTTTTTTTTGTATATATTTTTCAAAGAATATTACTATTTTTTTCCCCCCCGCCTCGAACCATATCTTCAGTTTTGCTGCAGCACAGACTGGAAGGTATCTTTGTGCTCTCTTGACTTGTCTATGGTTTTGATATCTGACCTCGTCTACCAAGCCTTCTAGTTTGTCAATTTTAGGGACGCTGGACCTTTGACCAACAGGACGCTCTCTGTCACGGGTTGGGGCCAAGGCAGGCAACCCTTCCGGGCGGAGGGGGTTCCCTCGATCCTCCCAAAGCTCCCCCCCACCCCCCAAACCCCCCCAAAACTCCTCCGCTAAAGCTGCGCTCTGAACGCCGGAGCGGGGAATGATTTCAAAACCTCCCTTCCTCCATCACCGGCCTTGTGCGAGCCGTAAAGGATTCCCATCCCGTTCCACGCCCCGGCTCCTCCTCCAGAGCAGATTATTGCTCCGTCTCCCGTTAATTGACCTTGTCCCCCGCCCCCTCTGCAGTTTTAATTTCCGAAGCGAGGCCGTTAGGCGAGCGCACTGCAGACCCCAGCCTTCCCGGGTACGGGATGTAGATCAGGATCTTTTGGGAGCCTCAGCTGCCCGTTAGGAAGCTGCCTCGTCCCCTCGCCGCCTGACAGAACCCCCTTGGTCAAACTGTGCCTTGTCTTCTTATTCCATCCACGAATAGAAACGCTATCAGTCAACGACTCCCCGGACGTTCTGGACAGGCAGAAATGCCTTGCTGCCTTGGCGTCACTGCGACACGCCAAGTGGTTCCAGGTTTGCATTTTGTTCTTATATTTGTCTTTAAGTAGAAAATTCGTAAAAGTATTAAGGGGCTGACTAATTTTTTTTTTTTTTTTTTTTTTTATATATATATATTTAAAATACTTTTAACGGCGGATGGTAACTAGATGTGCTGAACTTAGCGTCTGTCGGCGGTACAGTCGCTAAAGAGGCACTTAAGCGAATTAAACGTTCGGAAGGAACCTTTTTTATTTTTTTTTTAAAGGGTGGACGCAGAGCTGCTGCTTTGTGTCAAGAGTAACGTTGCCTTTGGTACGCGACCATTGCAAAGCCGTAAGATGGTAACGCGACATACCGCTTACCCTTGACAAAGTAGCACCGCAAAAAAAACGAATTTCTCCGCGAGCCGGCAGTCCGGGGGTGCCGTGTTGAACGCCCGCCCCGCTTCTGCTTCTTTCCCTAGGCCAGGGCGAACGGGCTGAAGTCGTGTGTCATAGTGATACGAGTGCTGCGAGACCTGTGTACTCGGGTTCCTACGTGGGCGCCGCTGAGAGGATGGGTAATTTCCTTTTTTTTTTTTTTTTTTTTTTTTGTGTGGTTTTTTTTCCTTTCATTTTTCCGCTCTCGGTGCCGCTGCTCCGTCCCCTGCCGTCAGCTGGTAGACACGGGCGGCATGAGGAATATTTTCCGCCCCGAAAAGACACGCGAGCGGCTGGCTGGGATGTAAACGCCTCGATGGGTTTTGCGGTTCTCGACGTTGTAAATCCTTGAGTTGAATTTGCAGCAGCTTCCAGCCGTCCCCGCAGGCGCGTCTCTCACTTCCAAACCGTCTTTTTTCAGCCTCTAGAGCTGCTGTGCGAGAAATCCATCGGGACGGCCAACAGACCCATGGGCGCCGGCGAGGCGCTGAGGAGGGTTCTGGAATGCCTCGCCTCGGGAATCGTTATGCCAGGTTAGGTGGTTCTCTGCATTTACATTTCAAAGCGAAGCCGAAACGAGAGACGGGGTTGAAGCTCAGAGGCGCGGTTACCTGGCCTTAGCGTTGGAGAAATCCCTGGTGGCGCGCGCGGGGCTCAAGGTTCGGAGCTCGGAAAAGCCCCCCCAGCACACACGGGTACTACAGTACCTCGCTGTTCCTTAGGGCACGTCTGTTCAGAGCTACGGACCCATGATTTAAGAAAAAAAAAAAAAAAAAAAAGCAAAAACAACAACCAAAAAAAAAACCACCCAAAACCAACCCTGTAGAGCGAGGTGCCAGTTTTCTCCGAGCGTAAAATTGGTTTCCTGAGCGGTGGCGACCAGCTTCGCCGCTCCTCGTACGTGTAAATTAGCCCAGGCCAGTTTCAGAATGTTGGACGTTGGATGGATCGTGTCGGTCCGTGTTCTTCGAGAGATGAGTGTTGATTGATGCCAAGGGAATACTTAGTTTAGTTTCTTTAGAAACACCAGGATAATTCTCTGCATATCTTCCTTGTTTCCTGCCTTCAGATGGTTCTGGTATTTATGATCCTTGTGAAAAAGAAGCCACTGATGCTATTGGGCATCTAGACAGACAACAAAGGGAAGATATCACACAGAGTGCTCAGGTATAGTTTTGACTACAGATGTTACGAAAACTTCACCAGTCCCACTGCCTCTGAACTCCCGTATTGGTTAACGGTAGAATAGTCGCCTCACGGAGGTCGGTGTTAACTTTTTTAATACCCAGTCCAGTAAAAGCGATACGAATGGGTCCCGCACCGCTAAGGAATTTTGTAGCTTGGCCAACCAGAAGCAAAGTTATCAGGTTTTAAATAGTGACCTCCTGCCGTGACCCGTGTTTTTTGGGTCCAACTTGGCAAAATTCAGAGAGTCCTATTTAAACCGATGAGGATTTTTCTGTGTAGGGGTGGGTAGAATGTTCCTGTCTGAAACTGTGCAGGGAACGGAGATCGGCGCGGCCGCTTGCGCCTCCCAGTAACACACGTTTCATCTTTCTAGCACGCTCTGAGACTCGCTGCTTTTGGCCAGCTCCACAAAGTCTTGGGGATGGATCCCCTACCTTCCAAAATGCCCAAGAAACCAAAGAACGAAAACCCTGTTGACTATACGGGTAGGTACTCGCTGGGGAAGAAAACCCACTGAAAAAAAAAAAAAAAACAAAATAAAAAACAACCAACCAAAAAAAACCCAACAAAACACCCAGCTCACGCGGCGAAAGGCTTTTGCTGGAAACCAGAAGGCTTAGGTGGTTTTTCTAACCGTCGTTACAGTCCAGATCCCTCCCAGCACGACGTACGCCGTCACCCCCATGAAGCGTCCGATGGAGGAAGACGGAGAGGAGAAATCGCCCAGCAAAAAGAAAAAGAAGATTCAGAAAAAAGGTATTGAGTTAACGAGAGGTAGGTACAAAGGGCGGCCCGGGGGCTGTTGGCAGGTGGGGGGGGGGGGGGGGGGGGGGGGGGGGGATGGGGGCAGGTTGTGGATTTGCTCCGGTGGGCGTTGGGCCTGGGGATGACGGGGGCTGTGGGTTTTAAAGCAAAACCTGAACGCCCTCGGATTTTGACGTAAATCCTCGCAAGGAGGAAAAACCGAGATCAGAACTTGTCTGAAATGGCTTGTGCTGCTTGGAGAGAGGTGAAAACATCCGCCAACTTTTGTTTGGGGTTTTTTTTTTTTTTTGTTTCTTTTTTTTTTTTTTTTTTTTTGGTTTGTTTTTTTTTTTTTTTTTTTTCCCTCCTTTCTCTCGATTCAGAGGAAAAACTCGAACCTCCCCAGGCCATGAACGCGCTGATGAAACTAAACCAGTTAAAACCTGGGCTCCAGTACAAACTGGTCTCTCAGACCGGCCCCGTTCACGCTCCTATCTTTACGATGTCTGTGGAAATCGATGGCAGCACGTTTGAGGCGTCGGGACCTTCCAAAAAGACGGCCAAATTGCACGTGGCAGTGAAGGTAAGAGCCGCCTGGGTCGGTTCGCTGCCGCGGGGCGCTTGGAGGGGAAAACGGTTCCACCGCTGACATCTCCAGAGGGCAACCAGAGGGTGCCGAGGGCTGGTCACCGCCACCGAACGCGGAAAAATGTCACCAGCCCTTCGGGGCAGGCGAGGGGGGGAGTTGAGCGCCGAGGCGGCGTGGGCACTGCGTGGCCTCTGCGCCCTGCCCGGCGCTGGAGCAGGGTCAGCAAGAGGATTCACGAGAACATTCTGGAGGTTTTACCCTCAAAACGGGGCGGGCACGCGCCGGCGGCTCGTCGAGACGAGGGCTCTTCACCCACTTCACCGACTCTCCTTCCTCCAGGTCTTGCAAGACATGGGTTTGCCCACGGGGGTGGAGGGCAAAGAGTCTGGGAAAGGAGACGAATCGGCGGAGGAGACGGAACAGAAACCGGTCGTCGTCACCGCTCCTCCGCCTGTAGTAGAAACCGTCTCGACGCCCACTGCTGCATCCCCCCCTGCGGATCAGACCCCGGAGGTGAGCGTGGTGGGAGAGGGGAGAGAGGCCACCCCGAGCCATTGGGCTGGGGGGGGGTCTTGCAGGGGCCGGGGCTGGGGGGTCATAGGGCTGGGATGGTCTCGCAGAGTCGGGTTGGGTCAGGGTCTCGCAGGGCCGAGATGGGGGGTCACAGTGTAGGGGTGGGGTTGCAGGGCTGGGCTGGGGGGTCATAGGACCGGGCTGGGGGGGGGGGGTCTCAGGGCCGGGCTTGGGGGGTCTCAGGGCGCCATGGCAAGCGCCTTCGAGCCGTGGCGATGTGCCGTGCGCTCCCCTTACCGTCACGGTAAGGATTTAGGAGCGCGAAGACGCCGGGCGAGCTTGTGCCGAGCCAAGGCGGTTTCAAAGTGACACGTTTCGGAAGCCACTTGGGGGGCTGTGGAGGGTCTTTCTTGGCGTTTCATCGCCCCCTCCTCCACTTCCAGAACGTGAAACAGCAGGGACCAATTCTGACGAAGCACGGCAAGAACCCCGTGATGGAGCTGAACGAGAAAAGGCGCGGGCTGAAGTACGAACTGATTTCGGAAACGGGCGGCAGCCACGACAAGCGCTTTGTGATGGAGGTGAGGCGGCTTCTGGTCCTTTCTCCCCTGCTGTGCCTTCATCCCAGCACGGGCATCTCAAACTTCCAAGCCTAAAAGAAGAGTCCAAAAATTATGAAAGGGCAGAATGGGTTTGGGTTGGAAGGGATTTGGGGAAGTTTAGCTGGGGGGGGGGGGATGTTTTCCCTGGAGCAGGCTGCTCAATGCCCCGTCCGCCCTGACCTTGAACTCTTCCGACCCATGGGATTGTCTGTGGGCATGAAAAATAATTAAAAAAAAAAAAAGGAAAAACCAAACGAAACCAAGAAGAAAGAAAGGGGAAAAGCCAAACGAGACCCAAAAGAGAGGAAGGGGAAAAGCCAAACGAGACCCAAAAGAGAGGAAGGGGAAAAGCCAAACGAGACCCAAAAGAGAGGAAGGGGAAAAGCCAAACGAGACCCAAAAGAGAGGAAGGGGAAAAGCCAAACGAGACCCAAAAGAGAGGAAGGGGAAAAGCCAAACGAGACCCAAAAGAGAGGAAGGGGAAAAGCCAAACGAGACCCAAAAGAGAGCAAGGGGAAAAGCCAAACGAGACCCAAAAGAGAGCAAGGGGAAAAGCCAAACGAGACCCAAAAGAGAGCAAGGGGAAAAGCCAAACGAGACCCAAAAGAGAGCAAGGGGAAAAGCCAAACGAGACCCAAAAGAGAGGAAGGGGAAAAGCCAAACGAGACCCAAAAGAGAGGAAGGGGAAAAGCCAAACGAGACCCAAAAGAGAGGAAGGGGAAAAGCCAAACGAGACCCAAAAGAGAGCAAGGGGAAAAGCCAAACGAGACCCAAAAGAGAGCAAGGGGAAAAGCCAAACGAGACCCAAAAGAGAGCAAGGGGAAAAGCCAAACGAGACCCAAAAGAGAGGAAGGGGAAAAGCCAAACGAGACCCAAAAGAGAGGAAGGGGAAAAGCCAAACGAGACCCAAAAGAGAGGAAGGGGAAAAGCCAAACGAGACCCAAAAGAGAGGAAGGGGAAAAGCCAAACGAGACCCAAAAGAAATGTTGATTTTTCCAAGTGGTGGCTTCTGTCCCTGCCCTCCCCGCTCACGTGCCCTGATTCCATCCCGTTCAAAGGTGGAGGTGGACGGGCAGAAATTCCAAGGAGCCGGATCAAATAAAAAGGTGGCAAAAGCCTACGCGGCTCTGGCTGCACTGGAGAAGTTGTTCCCGGACGCTCCCGTTGCCATCGAGCAAAACAAGAAGAAGAGAGCGCCGGTGCCGGCCAGGGGGGGCCCCAAGTTTGCGGTGAAAGTAAGTCCGGCGGCGGTTCGGGCACTGCTCCCGGTGTGGGATCCCTTTTGGGGGAGGGGAGGAGGGAATTGTGGGGGTGGGGACCTAGGGTCTCCTCCCGGGCTTGCGAGCAGCCACCCCCCCACCGGTCTGGGAGAAAACACGCTCCGTTTTCTGGAGACGGCCCTTCTGGAGGCGCGCGGCGCCCCGAAGGTGCCTTCCCCCCCCCGGGGGGTTGCAGCGGCGCGGTTGGGAGCCGGGTGACACGTCTCTCTCCCTCTTTTCCCCCTCCCCCCCCCCATCAGCAGCACAACCCCGGCTTCGGGATGGGCGGCCCCATGCACAACGAGGTGCCCCCGCCGCCCAACATGCGCGGCCGCGGCAGAGGTGGCAACATCCGAGGCCGCGGCAGAGGCAGGGGCGGCTTCGGCGGCAACCACGGCGGCTACATGAATGCAGGTGAGGTGCTGCCGGCGCCCAGCCGAGCGCCCCAAGCCCTGGTGAGCTGGCTTTGGCCTCGGTTTCCTTTTTATTGAAATAATTTTTCTTCTCCTCTAGGCGCTGGGTACGGCAGCTACGGTTACGGCGGCAATTCGGCGACGGCGGGCTACAGTAAGTCCTTTGGCTTTTGTTCTTTTTCTCTCGTCTTTCCGTGGCGAAACCCGTCGATCTGCTGGGAGCGTGAAACTCCGACTGGGTCGCCCCGCGCGTACCTGGGAGCCCCTTTACGGGATCCTCTTGAATTTTTCGATTTCCTTAGTAGTATTTTTTTTTTTTTTTTTTTTTTTGGTTTTTTTGAACGAGAAGTTAAGGCAAGGCGGTTCGTGTACTCGTTAAAAAGTTAAAAGCGCGCATCCAGGTGACTTCACGTTTCCTCGAAAACCGTGACTCTTTTAAATTTCTCTGCTTTAAGCCACGTGAAGCTATCGGCCACGCTTTTGATTGTGACTTTTCCTGAAAACACCCAGCGATTGGTCTTGAGAAGGCGCCTTCCTTGGGGGGTGACAGGAGCAGAGAAATCTAAAACGCGACTTGCAAATGTGGCGCATTTTGCCATCTTCAAAAGAATTCTAATTTTTCTTCTCTGCTCTGTCTCCCCCTTTTGTAGGTGACTTTTTCACAGACTGCTACGGCTATCATGATTTTGGGTCTTCCTAGAGCATCTAAAAAGTATTGCACAAAACAAAAACAAAAACAAAAAAAACAAAACAGCTTTTTACTCCAATTTTCTCCAACTCCAACCCCCAAAGTGTCCGTGCCGTGTCCCCTCAACAGTGGCTTTTCACCGCAGCTTGTCTGAAACTCTCTTAGCCTGCAGAACTTAAGACAGTGGCAGTTTTTATTGTGATTTGCCTTTGAACTTGGTCGTATCGATGTACACAACGGGGGGAACCGATTACCCGGGACCGTTTTTTGTGCAACTTGGCACAAATTTCCAAGCCGGCTCCGTTCAGCATAAAGGCAAAAAAAACCAAACAAAAAAAAAACCCCACAAAGCCCAGCCTTGCTTTTTTTATGGAAAGCATTACTTTATTTTTAAAGAAGTGTTTTAAACCGACCTTTGTCTTAATTTACAGCAGGTTTTGTACAAAATTTGAGCCTTTTAATAAATCCCAGCTGTTGGGTACACGCCTCTCGATATTGGGAAGACTTTTCAACATCTCTGAATCTAGTACGGCCCAGCTCCTCTTTTTTTAAAGCATGCCGAATGTTTGACTTGTACGTGGACTCGTGTGTGCCGAAATTTAACCCTACGTCCTTTGTAACACGCTGGTGGATGAACGTGGAGGGCCGGGACGTGTTGTGGCTGGTAGCTAGCGTACCCTCCGAGGTATTGTAACCGTGCTTCCGATCCTGATCCAATAAATAATCCAGGCTTTAGGGGTTAGCGTCAAACACAACCGCTGGGAACGCCTGGAGTCCTTGCTGAACGTGACCCACGGGCTCGCTGGAGCTGAGCCTCGAGGGCTGACGGCAAAGCGCCGGCGCCGCCAAACCCTCGTCGCCTCCCCCGGAGCGCTTAAACCACCCGCTGAACTCCAACTCCGGGGAGTAACGGCGTAGTTGGGCCCGAGGCTCCGGATTCCGAGCGTTCGGCCCTTTCTTCTTGCCATGAGATTTGGGGGGGGGGTGGTGGTGGTGGTTGGGTTTAAAAGTGCGTTTTCTTTGTCGCCGTTCCGGGCTGCGCCGTGCCGCGGGTTGGACTTGGGGGGCTCAACAGCATTGGGGTTAACTCGGTAATGAAATTGGCAAAACTAAAAAAAAAAAAAACAAAACAAAACAAAAAAACCCCACAAAACTCTTGAGCTACTAAGCGCGTTTAAAGGAAAAAAAGTCCAAGCTGTTTAGCAGGTAATTAATAATAAAGCCAGCCAGATTATATTTTAGAAAGGTATTGCTGGAGACAAATGAGGTTTTATACAAGGGAGGACATCCTGTCCTGACGGAGGTGGGGATGCTGCCCATCCTTAGGCACCTGCTCTGCCCATCCTCAAGCATCTGTGTGTCCTTGGGCACCTGCCCGTCCTTAGTCCTTAGGCACCCGCCCTGCCTGTCCTTGGGCATCTGCCTGTCCTTGGGCATCTGCCTGTCCTTAATCACCTGCCTGTCCTTAGCCCTTAGGCATCTGTGCATCCTTGGGCGCCTGCCTGTCCTTAATTGCCTGCCTGTCCTTAGGCGCCTGCTCTGCCTGTCCCTAAGCATCTGTGCGTCCTTGGGTGCCTGTCTGTCCTTGATCACCTGCCCATCCTTGGTCCTTAGGCATCTGCCCTGTCTTTGGGCGCCTGCTCTGCCCATCCTTAACCATCTGTGTGTCCTTGGGCTCCTGCCCGTCCTTAATCGCTTGCCCGTCCATAGCCCTTAGGCATCTGTGCATCCTTGGGCGCCTGCCCGTCCTTAATCACCTGCCCGTCCTTGGTCCTTAGGCATCTGCCCTGTCTTTGGGCGCCCGCTCTGCCCATCCTTAACCATCTGCGTGTCCTTAGGTGCCTGCCCATCCTTAGGTCCTTGGGCTCCTGCCCGTCCTTAATTGCCTGCCCGTCCTTAGTCCTTAGGCGCCTGCTCTGCCCGTCCCTAAGCATCTGTGCATCCTTGGGTGCCTGCCTGTCCTTAGGTCCTTGGGCACCTGCCCGTCCTTAATTGCCTGCCCGTCCTTGGGCATCTGCCTGTCCTTAATCACCTGCCTGTCCTTAGCCCTTAGGCATCTGCTCATCCTTAGGTGCCTGCTCGTCCTTAGCTCCTTGGGCACCTGCCTGTCCTCGGGCACCAGCTCATCCTTAATCACCTGCTCATCCTTAGGCGCCCGCTCTGCCTGTCCTTAAGCATCTGTGTGTCCTTGGGCACCTGCCCGTCCTTAATCGCTTGCCTGTCCTTAGTCCTTAGGCATCTGTGCATCCTTGGGCGCCTGCCCGTCCTTAGGTCCTTGGGCTCCTGCCTGTCCTTAATGGCCTGTCCATCCTTAGGCACCCGCTCTGCCCATCCTTAACCATCTGTGTGTCCTTGGGCTCCTGCCCGTCCTTAATCGCTTGCCCATCCATAGCCCTTAGGCATCTGTGCATCCTTGGGCGCCTGCCCGTCCTTAATCACCTGCCCATCCTTGGTCCTTAGGCATCTGCCCTGTCTCTGGGCGCCTGCTCTGCCCATCCTTAACCATCTGTGTGTCCTTAGGCACCTGCCCGTCCTTAGGTCCTTGGGCTCCTGCCCGTCCTTAATCGCCTGCCCGTCCTTAGTCCTTAGGCGCCCGCTCTGCCTGTCCTTAAGCATCTGTGCATCCTTGGGTGCCTGCCTGTCCTTAATTGCCTGCCCGTCCTTGGGCATCTGCCTGTCCTTAATCACCTGCCTGTCCTTAGCCCTTAGGCATCTGCTCATCCTTAGGTGCCTGCTCGTCCTTAGCTCCTTGGGCACCTGCCTGTCCTCAGGCACCAGCTCATCCTTAATCACCTGCCCATCCTTAAGCGCCCGCTCTGCCTGTCCTTAAGCATCTGTGCATCCTTGGGCGCCTGCCCGTCCTTAATCGCCTGCTCATCCTTAATTGCCTGCCCATCCTTAGTCCTTAGGCATCTGCTCTGCCCATCCTTAACCATCTGCATGTCCTTAGGCGCCTGCCTGTCCTTAGGACCTTGGGCTCCTGCCCGTCCTTAATCACCTGCCTGTCCTTAGTCCTTAGGCACCCGCTCTGCCCGTCCCTAAACATCTGTGCATCCTTGGGCACCTGCCCGTCCTTAATCGCTTGCCTGTCCTTAGCCCTTAGGCATCTGTGCATCCTTGGGTGCCTGCCTGTCCTTAATCGCCTGCCCGTCCTTAGTCCTTAGGCGCCTGCTCTGCCCGTCCCTAAGCATCTGCGCATCCTTAGGTGCCTGCCTGTCCTTAGCTCCTTGGGTACCTGCCTGTCCTTGGGCACCTGCTCATCCTTAGGCGCCCGCTCTGCCCGTCCTTAAGCATCTGTGTGTCCTTGGGCACCTGCCCATCCTTGGTCCTTAGGCGTCTGCCCTGTCTCTGGGCGCCTGCTCTGCCCATCCTTAACCATCTGCGTGTCCTTAGGCACCTGCCCGTCCTTAATCGCCTGCCTGTCCTTAGGTCCTTGGGCTCCTGCCTGTCTTTAATCACCTGCCCGTCCTTAGTCCTTAGGCGCCCGCTCTGCTCGTCCCTAAGCATCTGCGCATCCTTAGGTGCCTGCCTGTCCTTAGGTCCTTGGGCACCTGCCCGTCCTTAATCGCCTGCCCGTCCTTGGGCATCTGCCTGTCCTTAATCACCTGCCTGTCCTTAGCCCTTAGGCATCTGCTCATCCTTAGGTGCCTGCTCATCCTTAGCTCCTTGGGCACCTGCCTGTCCTTGGGCACCAGCTCATCCTTAATCACCTGCTCATCCTTAGGCGCCCGCTCTGCCTGTCCTTAAGCATCTGTGCATCCTTGGGCGCCTGCCCATCCTTAATTGCTTGCCCGTCCTTAGGTCCTTGGGCTCCTGCTTGTCCTTGGGCTCCTGCCCATCCTTGGTCCTTAGGTATCTGCCCTGTCTTTGGGCGCCTGCTCTGCCCATCCTTAACCATCTGTGTGTCCTTAGGTGCCTGCCCGTCCTTAGGTCCTTGGCCGCCTGCCCGTCCTTAGGCACCTGCCCGTCCTTAGGCACCTGCCCATCCTTAGGTCCTTGGCCGCCTGCCCGTCCTTAGGCGCCTGCCTGTCCTTGGGCACCTGCCCGTCTTCATTGTCTGCTTGTCCTTAGGCACCTGCCCGTCCTTCTGCGCCTGCCCGTCCGGGTAACCGCCCTGGCAACTGGCTCTTTGCCATCCTCAGCTTTGATTTGGGCAAAGCCCCAGATAAGCCCCCGGCAAAGGGCGCTGGGGTTCCTAGTTAAATACGAGGCGCTGGTATGAGACGGGAATCCCAGAAACACTGACCTGGGCGGTGCTGGCCGTGCCGCCCGCCTCGGGGGGGGGGTCCCCGCGCTCCTTCCCGCCACCAAAGACGGGGATTTTAGTCGGATGGACGGAGCAGGGCGTCACTTGGCAGAGAAATCTTTCGCTCCCCCCGTGGCACCGTTGGCCGGAGAGACGTTTATTACGGAGCATCGCTGCCGCGCCGCAGAAGCAGGATCTGCGGAAAAGGACGGGGGGGGGGAAATAACGATGTGGCGGAAGGTCTGGCTTTAGCGCAGGGGGAGGAGGCCAGAAGCGATGAAACGGTTGAAAAATTGAAGGCGAGGGGCTGGAGGGGGCTGTGGCTCCTCACTGCACCCGCGCCGGATTTCGGGGCCAAGCTGGGATTTGACTTCACCCGGAGCCGTCCCGGTGGTTCCGCATGGACCTGGGAAGCGAAGGGCACGGGATTTTACTCTTTTCCTCCTTTTTCCCTAAATTTTCCTCCCGTTTAAGGAGGCGCCGGCACATCTTGCCCTCTCCTGGGGGTGCAGCTGCCTTTCCCGAGCTGGTGCCGGTTTGCGGTTCGATCCTAGCGGCTTTTATTCCCGAAAAATCGGGATTGCACTCAGCGAGCCCGACCCCAGAGCAACTTTTCTGACACTGAGCCCGGCGTGAGGAGCGCCCCGACGTTCCGCTCGTTCCGAGAGCTTGGCCGTGGCGCTGCCGGTAAATAGAATCAACCCGGGTTCTTCTGGTGGTCGCAACCGGGAGCGTTGTGAGGCGCCGGGGGGTTTGGGTAACCTCGGGGGGAGCAGCCGCATTCGGGGGGAGCAGCCGCATTCGGGGGGAGCGGCACATCGCTCACCGCATCACCAGCGGCTCATTGCGTAAAGCCGCGGCGATGGCGGCATCGCTCCCCCCAGTACGGGAACGGGGTTGGTTTTGTAGGAGCGGTGAAGTAACAGCCGTTAAGTTGCTGTAACGCGGGTGAAAACGTCGGAGCCCCGAGGCTGGTCCTGGCCTATCGTGCCGCCCCGAGCGCTGCCGGCGCTGACGCTCTTCTTTCTGTCCAGGCCAGTTCTACAGCAACGGCGGCCACTCCAACTCGGGCAGCGGCGGCGGCGGCGGCTCCTCCGGCTACGGCTCCTACTACCAAGGCGGCGATAACTACAACTCGCCCGTCCCTCCGAAGCACGGCGGGAAGAAGCAGCAGCATGGGGGGCAGCAGAAACCCTCCTACGGCTCGGGGTACCAGTCCCACCAGGGCCAGCAGCAGCAGTCCTACAACCAAAACCAGTACAGCAACTACGGCCCGCCGCAGGGCAAGCAGAAGGGCTACAACCACGGCCAGGGCAACTACTCCTCCTACTCCAACTCCTACAACTCGCCCGGTGGCGGCGGCTCCGACTACAACTACGAGAGTAAATTCAGTGAGTAGATTCAGTGCGTGCCCCGGGAGGGGGAGGGAAGGTGCCGGGGAGACCCGCTGGGGGGGGAGGGGGGCTTGGAGGGGGTGTAGGGTCCCTGCCCGCCCAAAGCACCCCGCCGTTCTGGGAACCGGGAGGGCATGACGTCATGGAAGGGTTTAGGTGATCCGTTACTGATCCGCTAGCCCATCCCTTAGCTGATTTATTACCTGACTTATTAGCCAATCCATTAGCCGATCTGTTACCTGATCTATTACTGGATTTGTTAGCCAATCCTTTACCCGATCTATGACCTGATCCATTAGCCGATCTATGACCTGATCCATTAGCCGATCTATGACCTGATCCATTAGCCGATCTATGACCTGATCCATTAGCCGATCTATGACCTGATCCATTAGCCGATCTATGACCTGATCCATTAGCCGATCTATGACCTGATCCATTAGCCGATCTATGACCTGATCCATTAGCCGATCTATTACCTGACCCATTAGCCGATCTATTACCTGATCCATTAGCCGATCTATTACCTGACCCATTAGCCGATCTATTACCTGACCCATTAGCCGATCTATTACCTGACCCATTACCTGATGGATTAACTGATTTATTACCTGATCTGTTACTGGATTGATTACCTGATCCGTTAGCCGATCTATTTCCCGATCCGTTAGCCGATCTATTACCCGATCCGTTAGCCGATCTATTACCCGATCCGTTAGCCGATCTATTACCCGACCCGTTAGCCGATCTATTACCCGACCCGTTAGCCGATCTATTACCCGACCCGTTAGCCGATCTATTACCCGACCCGTTAGCCGATCTATTACCCGATCCGTTAGCCGATCTATTACCCGATCCGTTAGCTGATCTATTACCCGATCCGTTAGCCGATCTATTACCCGATCCGTTAGCCGATCTATTACCCGATCCATTACCTGATGGATTAACTGATTTATTACCCGATCCGTTAGCCGATCTATTACCCGATCCGTTAGCCGATCCCTTAGCGGATCCATGAGTCGATCCATTGGCTGATCGGGCTGGATGAGATCACCCCGAGGCCGGGAAACCCGCCGGCTGCCCCCGAGCCCTGCTCTGACGTCGGGGGGATCCCCCGCTCCGCGTTGCTGTTTCACCGTCGGCTCTTGGCTCTCTGCGCTGGGGCTGGGCGCGCTGCTCAGCACCGATCCTGCGCTCACCGCGGCCGATCCCGCTGCCGATCCCGCTGCCGGCCCCTCCGCGGGGGTGGGGGGTGGGGGGGCTTCGGCTCCTGGCAGCTGCCTTGCTTGGGGCGACCCTCGCTCCTGCAGATCCGGCACCTCTGGCCGTGTGTGGTGACGGCAGAGCTACCGTGCTCCCCATGCTCACCGTGCTCACCGTGCTCGCCGTACTTGCCACGCTCACCGTGCTCGCCGTACTTGCCACACTCACCGTGCTCGCCGTACTTGCCACGCTCGCCGTACTTGCCACGCTCACCGTGCTCGCCGTACTTGCCACGCTCGCCGTACTTGCCACGCTCACCGTGCTCGCCACGCTCACCGTACTTGCCACGCTCACCGTGCTCACCACGCTCACCACACTCTCCCTTCACAGGTTACGGTGGCAACAGCGGCCGCGGAGGCGGAGGAAATAACTACTCGGGAGGTGCCTCCTACAACACCGGCTCGCACGGTGGCTATGGGGGAGGCTCTGGGGGCGGAGGGTCCTCGTACCAAGGTAAGCAAGGTCAGTATGCGACACGTCCCGATAGAGTATTTTTTATTTGCGAGTGGCAGCGGGTCCCGGCTCGGCGCGAAAGCTCCGGTTCTACCTTCGAATAATTAATTTTTTAATTTGAATTTTGACGCCGCCGTCGGCACTGAGCTTCTTTCCCCTTCTCCCCCTCCGCAGGTGGATATTCCTCCCAGTCCAACTACAACTCCCCCGGCTCAGGCCAAAATTACAGCGGCCCCCCCAGCTCCTACCAAGCGTCCCAAGGCGGCTACGGCAGAAACGACCACAGCATGAATTACCAGTACAGATAAAGCCGCCCCTCCTCCCCCTCCCCGCGGGCGCGGGGCTTTCTTACCCCCCCGCGCTCCACCACCCTTGGAATATTCAGTTTTATCGCCTCACGGTAAACACGTTAAAAAAAAAAACAAAACAAAACAAAAAAAAAAAAAGAAAACAAACAAAAAACCAAACCAACCAACCCCCCTGGCCCCCCCGTTTCCATGTTGCAGTGCTCTTTGTGATACCGGTCACTAATGGTTGAGTACCTGTAATTCCATACTTAGCTGTATTTTGGGCATCTCTGTATTTAATGGTTTGTTAGTTGCCATTACGACTTTGTCTAAATAGGATTTTTTTTTTTTCCGAGGTTTTTTTTTTTTTTTTTTTGGTTTGTTTTTGGTTTTTTTGGTTTTTTTTGGAGTTCATACGATTTCCGTATCCTTTTTCTATTTAAAAATCGACGTGGCGGCGCGAACGCGGCGTGGCTTTAAATAGAGAAGGGATATGTCCTCCGTTAATGCTTTTGTGAAGTGAGTTAAACGAGCTTTTCTGTATTTTAATGCTTTAGTGTTTTCAGTTTTATAAGTGAAGATTTTATTTTAAAAACCAGTGGGAAAGAGTGGGTTTTGTATGCCTGGATCCCTCAGGCAGGACATCTGGAGTCAGCTGAATGTAGACAAATAAACACAAAACTCTTGATGTCTTGGTCTCCGAACGCGGCGTCTGACGGCGCGTGCCAGGGCTGTCGTGGCCTGCGAGAGCCTGCCCCAAAGTGGGGACGTTTGGCCCCAAAAGTGGGACGTTTGGCCCCAAAGTGGGGACGTTTGGCCCCAAAGTGGGGACGTTTGGTCCCCAAAAGTGGGACGTTTGGTCCCCAAAGTGGGACGTTTGGCCCCAAAGTGGGGACGTTTGGCCCCAAAGTGGGGGTGTTTGGCCCCAAAGTGGGGACGTTTGGCTCCAAAAGTGGGGACGTTTGGCCCCAAAGTGGGGACGTTTGGCCCCAAAAGTGGGACGTTTGGCCCTAAAGTGGGGACGTTTGGCCCCAAAAGTGGGGACGTTTGGCCCCAAAGTGGGGGTGTTTGGCCCCAAAGTGGGGACGTTTGGCTCCAAAAGTGGGGGTGTTTGGCCCCAAAGTGGGGGTGTTTGGCCCCAAAGTGGGGGTGTTTGGCCCCAAAAGTGGGAGGTTTGGCCCCAAAGTGGGGACGTTTGGCCCCAAAAGTGGGACGTTTGGCCCCAAAGTGGGGACGTTTGGCTCCAAAAGGGGGATGTTTGGCCCCAAAGTGGGGACGTTTGGCCCCAAAGTAGGGGGGTTGTCCCCAAAATGGGGGTGTTTGACTCCAAAGTGGGGATGTTTTTCCCCAAAAGTGGGAGGTTTGGCCCCAAAAGTGGGGATGTTATGCGCCAAAATGGGGATGTTTCGCCCCAAAGTGGGGATGTTTTGCCCCAAAAGTGGGATATCCTGCCCCAAAAATGGGGATACCCCACCTCAAATCTGGGAATACATTGCCCTAAAATCCGAATATTCTGCCCCAAACCCCAAATATCCCGGCCCAAAAAACCCCACCCCAAGCCCAGAACATTCCCCGTTTCCCCCGATTTTAACGGCTCGAACCCGGGGCGTTGGAGACCAGGCGGGTGGGACTTTGGCCAAACCGTCACCGGCGCCGCGCCGTGCCGGCTGCCAGCCCTGCGGCGGACGCGCCCGGTTCCTGGCAGAGGGTGGGGGGGTGACCTTGAACCCCGAATCCCGGCGGGGATTTCCCGGTGCCGGTGAATCCGGGTGACTTCCCGGTGCCGGAGCCGCGCTGCTCCACCCTCAACCCAAAACACCGGTCACGGCTCGGGATCCATCACCGTCACCGCGTTTGCCGGCGCGGGGTGATGGAACCGGGTGGCTCCCGCGCCCAAATCTCCCAGCACCTGCCACATCCCCCCCCTTAGACCAACGCAGGGACCCAAAATCCCCTTTTTTTCCACCAAACCCAGCGCCAGAGCTGCCTGTTGAGCTCCTCCGGGCAGTGCCGGAGCGACGCCGGCTCCGGCATCACCACCATGCTGCGGTGGTTTGGCATCGCCTCGCACCGGTGTTTTCTGGTTCGCTGCTCACCCCCAACGCCACTGGCCGCCCGTTTTGGGGGGGGGGGTCGCCCACCGGGTGCCCCCGAGGCACGGTGCTGGCGCTGGGAGAGACGATGCGGTCGGCGCGCTCCGGCTGGCTCCAAATTCTTTATTATAAATATCGGTTATAAGTTAAGGTGGACGCGGCGTTACCGCCGGTGTGGTGCCGGCGCGCCGAGCCCAGCAGGCTCAGAACAACCACAAAATCAACAATTAATAATAATAATTAATAATTATGAGAAAAAAAGTGAAGCAGCTGGTCTGGCAGCTTCGGCTGCACCGGTGTGGGGGGATGGGGGTGAGGTTTGGTGGCGGCACCGGGACCCACAGCCCAACCAAAAAGTCCCCGGCGGGTCCCGGTGGGCGCGGGCAACCCCGGCTCAGCGCCGCGGCCGCAGCTCGTCCTGGCACGTGGCGTTGGGCGCGGTGAAGTGCGGCCAGACCCGGAGCAGCTCCTGCGGCTGGAAGTGATGGACCATCACCAGGCGGGAGAAGCGGCACCGCTCGTACTTGACGTGGTACATGTTGAAGACCCCCCAGGGGCTGTCGGTGACGCCGACCCCCAGCGCCCGCAGGCAGATGCCCACGAAAGCGTCTTCCATGTTGATCACCGGCAACGTTTGGGCGACGCGGTAAATTTTCGCAGCCAAATCGCCGGAGAGGACGTAGGCGGCCCCGCCGCAGTAGGGCGGGTAGGTGGCGGCGGGGTAGACCTGGCGCGGCACGTACCACTTGTAGGCTTTGCTGCGCAACGGCCCCGTGTTGCGGTAGACGTAACCGGTGATGAAATTCTTCTTGGGGGGCAGCAGGAACCGGCGCACCAGGTAGGGCAGGTTGAGGAAGACGTCGCGGTCGGCCTTGAGGACGTAGGCGGCGCCGGGGCAGTGCCTGGTGACCCACTCCATCCCCATCAGCGTCTTCAGCGTCAGGTTGTGGTAGGTGTCCCAAAAATCCTGCTGGAGGAGGTCGCGGTGCAGGTGGTTCTCCTCCTCCAGCGTCGCCCGCAGCGCCGCGCTGAACACCGGCTGCATGCCGAGGAGGAAGAGCCGCAGGATGGAGACCCCCGGCACCGCGCTCTCGTTGCCCCACGTTTGCCGGATGGCGTGTCGGCCGGCGATGTCCGCCGGCTCCGTCGCCACCAGCAGCACCAGGAACGGCGCCCGCTCCCGGCACTTGTGGGGCTGGTTGAGGAGGAAGCGGTAGGGGTGGGGGTAGGGCGGTTGCAGCGGGTGCCGGGTGGGCGCCGGGGTGATGCCGGGGGGGGACCGATGCTCCGCGCCACTGGAAACCCACCCCGGGCTGGCGTGGCGGCGTGGCGGTGCTTTGGCTGGGCGCGGCGGTGGCGGCGGTGGTGGCGGGGTCCTCGGCGCCGCGCTGCACCCGCAGCACCAGCAGCACCAGCCACGGCAGGACGGGCAGCAGCAGCAGGCGCGGGTTCAGCTGGCGCGTCATGGCTCCGGCCGGCGCCTGCGGGGGAGACGGCGCCTCAGAGCGCGGCGGGGGCACCTGGGCTTGCGCAGCGCCCACCCAGCCGCTCGCTCAGCGCCCGAAACCCACCCAGTGTCCACCCAGCCGCTCGCTCAGCACCCATAACCCACCCAGCGCCCACCCAGCCGCTCGCTCAGCACCCAAAACCCACCCAGCGCCCACCCAGCCACTCGCTCAGCACCCATAACCCACCCAGCGCCCACCCAGCCGCTCGCTCAGCACCTGAAATCCACCCAGCGCCCACCCAGCCGCTCGCTCAGCACCCGAAACCCACCCAGCGCCCACCCAGCCGCTCGCTCAGCACCCATAACCCACCCAGCGCCCACCCAGCCGCTCGCTCAGCACCCATAACGCACCCAGCCCCCCACCCAGCCGCTCGCTCAGCACCCATAACGCACCCAGCCCCCACCCAGCCGCTCGCTCAGCACCCAAAACCCACCCAGCGCCCACCCAGCCGCTCGCTCAGCACCTGAAACCCACCCAGCGCCCACCCAGCCGCTCGCTCAGCACCCATAACCCACCCAGCCCCCACCCAGCCGCTCACTCAGCACCCATAACCCACCCAGCGCCCACCCAGCCGCTCGCTCAGCACCCGAAACCCACCCAGCGCCCACCCAGCCGCTCGCTCAGCTCCCGAAACCCACCCAGCCCCCACCCAGTGCCCACCCAGCCGCTCGCTCAGCTCCCGAAACCCACCCAGCCCCCACCCAGCGCCCACCCAGCCGCTCGCTCAGCTCCCGAAACCCACCCAGCCCCCACCCAGCGCCCACCCAGCCGCTCGCTCAGCACCCAAACCCCGTCGCTCAGCACCCACTCTCCATCTGCCGGGGCCCGGGGGGGCAGAGGGGGACATGGGGGGGCTAGAAATGGGTCGGGGGTTCCAGGGGGGGCACTGGGGTTGGGAGGGGGCAGAGAGGGGGCTGGGGGGGGACAGAGAGGGGTCGGGGGGAGATGGGGGGTGATGGGTGGTCAGGGGCAGCCCCGGGTGGGCCGGGGGGTGTCTCCGTTGCAGCCCCGGGTGTCACAACCCCACTCCAGGTGCCACAGCCAGTAAAACCAGTAAAACCAGTTCGGAGTCACACTGCCAGGAGGGTGCCCCAGGGGTCCTGAGGCCAAGGCCCCAGCTCTGCCCAGTTCTCCCAGTTCACTCCCGGGTGCAGCTCCCAGCTCTGCCCAGTTTTCCCAGCATCTGCTTGCTGTATATATCCCTGCAGCACTCTGCCTTTCCCAGTTCATCCCAGTTTCCCTGGGGCACAGCTCCGCTCCTTGCCCAGTTCTCCCCGTTTGTCCTGTGGCTCTTCTTGCCGCAGATCCCAGCCCTTCCCAGTCATTCCCAGTGGCTCCCAGTTGCTCTCAGGTGCTCCAGGTGCTGCTCCTAGTCCCTCCCAGTCTCTCCCAGCTGCTTCAGGTGCTGCTCCCAGTAGCTCCAGGTGCAGCTCCAGCCCTTCCCAGCAGCTCCCAGCAGCTCCCAGTGCCCCAGGTGCTGCTCCTAGCCCTTTTCCAGCAGCTCCCAGTAGCTTCCAGTCACTCTCAGGTGCCCCAGGTGCTGCTCCCAGCCCTTCCCAGCGGCTCCCACTCACTCCCAGTCACTCCCAGGTGCCCCAGGTGCTGCTCCCAGCCCTTCCCAGCGGCTCCCAGTCACTCCCAGTCACTCCCAGTTGCTTCCAGGTGCCCCAGGTGCTGCTCCCAGCCCTTCCCAGCGGCTCCCACTCACTCCCAGTTGCTTCCAGGTGCCCCAGGTGCTGCTCCCAGCCCTTCCCAGCGGCTCCCACTCACTCCCAGTTGCTCCCCGTCACTCCCAGGTGCCCCAGGTGCAGCTCCCAGCCCTTCCCAGCGGCTCCCAGTCACTCCCAGGCGCTCCCAGTCGCTTCCAGGTGCCCCAGGTGCTGCTCCCAGCCCTTTCCAGCGGCTCCCAGTAGCTCCCAGTCACTCCCAGGTGCCCCAGGTGCTGCTCCCAGCCCTTCCCAGCGGCTCCCACTCACTCCCAGGCGCTCCCAGTCGCTTCCAGGTGCCCCAGGTGCTGCTCCCAGCCCTTCCCAGTGGCTCCCAGTGGCCGCTCACCTGCCGGCGTCGCTGCGGGCGGTGGCACCGGTGGCAGAACCGCGGGTGACGCAGCCGTGGGCACCCACGTGGCCACCCCACCCCGTCCACAAACTTCCTCCTGCGGCCGGCGCAGGGGCCTGGCCCACCGGGGGTCCCGCCGGGGGTCCCAAATGGGTGAGCCAAATGGGGCCCATTCCCCCCCCAGACCCATTTCCCCCTCCACCCATGTGCCCCCCCAGACCCATTTGCCCAACCCAATTTACCCCCCCAGACTCATTCCCCCCCAGACCCACATGCCCCCCCAGACCCAATTTACCCCCCCAGACCCATTCCCCCCCAGACCCAATTTACCCCCCAGACCCATTCCCCCCCAGACCCACATGCCCCCCCAGACCCAATTTGCCCCCCCAGACTCATTCCCCCCCAGACCCACATGCCCCCCCAGACCCAATTTACCCCCCCAGACTCATTCCCCGGCAGCCCCCAGCCCCACGTACCCCCCCAGATCCACTCCCTCTGACCCAATTTACCCCCCCAGGCTTAGTCCCCCCAGACCCATGTGCCCCCCCAGACCCATTTCCCCAGACTCATGTGCCCCCCAGACCCAATTTACCCCCCCAGACCCATTCAGACCCCCCAGACCCATTCCCCCCCAGACCCATGTGCCCTCCCAGACCCATTCAGACCCCCCCCAGGCCCATGTGACCCCCCAGACCCCATTTACTCCCCCAGACCCACATGCCCCCCCAGACCCATTCAGACCCCCCAGACTCATGTGCCCCCCCGACCCACTTTACCCCCCCAGACCCATTCAGACCCACACAAGCTGCTGTTTCCACCAAGAAACTTTATTCAAGCGCTGCTGCAGCCCCCCACCCCCCCCCTACAAAAAACTCCCCGAAACAGTATAAAAAAAAAAAAAAAAACCAACCAAAATTACAAAACTCGGTGTGTGGGAAGGAGGAACCACCGGGGGGAGGGGTTGGGGGTCCCGCTCAGTCCAGGGTGATGCCGACGGTGGCCAGAGCCTCGGTGACCCAGGCGGGGACCCCCCCCCCCGTACATGGTGCTCATGAACCCCCGGACGAACTCGGGGAAGCGCTGGGCCAGGATGCTCTCGCGGATGGAGCCCATCAGGTTGAGCTGGGGGGGGGGGGCACAGGGTTGGGGGGGGTTATGGGGGGCACCAGGGGCACTAGGACCCCCCCCCCCCGGCACTCCCAGCCCCCCCCCCCCCCCCACCTGGTAGGCGATGTTGTGGATGGTGAGGTGGTGCAGGGCGGCCGTCTCGCTGCGCAGGAGGGCGTGCAGGTACGCGCGGCTGTGCCTGAGGGGGGGGCAGAGGGGAAAAGGGGGGCGTTGGGGGGGTGGGAGACCCCTCTGGACCCCTCCTCCCCCCCAAACGCAGACCCACCGTCGGCAGGTGGGGCAGCCGCAGTTCTCGTCGATGGGACGGAAATCTTTGGCGAATTGTTTGTTCTTCAGCTGCAGCGAACCCCAGGGGACCAGGGCCGAGCCGAAACGCTGCGGGGAGGGGGGAAAGGGGGGGTCACCGGACCCCCAGCCATGGGGGGGGGGGGGGGGGGCAGGGCTGTGAGACCCCCCCTCCCACCCCGCAGCCCCTCTTACCGCCGTCCGCGTGGGGAAGACGCAGTCGAACATGTCGCAGCCCAGAGCGACGCAGACCACCAGGTCGGTGGCGTAGCTGCGGGGGGGAGCGCGGGGGGGCTCAGCCCCTCGGACTGCCCCCCCGGAGAGGCTGAGGGGGTGGCGACCCCCCCCCTCCCGGGGGGGGTGTGTGTGTGTCGCCCCCCACCCCACCTACCCCACGCCCATCAGGTAGCGGGGCTTGTCGCGCGGCAGGTGCTCGGTGCTGAGCTTCACCATGCGCCAGAAGCGGCTCTTCTCCTCGCCCCCGCTCAGGCCACCGATGGCGAAACCGGCCACGTCCCGGCGGGTCATCTCTGCCGCGAGGACGAGGAACGGGAGGAAGGCGGGAGGGGGTCAGTGGGGGGAGGATGGGGAGGGGGGTTGGATGGGGAGGGGGAGGATGAGGAGTGGGAGAAAGGGGAGGGGGGAGGATGGGGGGGAGGATGAGGAGTGGGGAAAGGGGAGGGGGGAGGATGGGGGGGGAGGATGGGGAGTGGGGAAAGGGGAGGGGGGAGGATGGGGGGGAGGATGGGGGGAGGATGGGGGGGAGGATGGGGGGGAGGATGAGGAGTGGGGAAAGGGGAGGGGGGAGGATGGGGGGGAGGATGGGGAGTGGGGAAAGGGGAGGGGGGAGGATGGGGGGGAGGATGGGGGGAGGATGGGGGGGAGGATGGGGGGGAGGATGGGGGGGAGGATGGGGGGGGAGGATGGGGGGGAGGATGGGGGGGAGGATGGGGAGTGGGGAAAGGGGAGGGGGGAGGATGGGGGGAGGATGAGGAGTGGGGAAAGGGGAGGGGGAGGATGGGGGGGAGGATGGGGGGGGTTGGATGGGGAGGAGGAGGATGAGGAGTGGGGAAAGGGGAGGGGGGAGAATGGGGGGAGGATGGGGAGGGGGAGGGGGGTGAGGAGCAGGAGGAAGATGGGGAATGGGAAGGAGGATGAGGAGCAGGTGGAGGACGAGGAGCAGGTGGGGCACGGGAAGAGGATGGGGAGCAGCAGGAAGGAGGAAGAGGATGAGGAAGAGGAGAACGAGACTGAGGACGGCAGGAGGGGGAGGAGGAGGACACGGAGGAGGGAGGGAGCGTGACAAGGATGAGGAGCAGGTGGATGAGGCTGAGGAGCGGGAGGAAGGCAGGAGGAGGAGGAGGAGGAGCGGGAGGAAGGCAGGAGGAGGAGGAGGAGCGGGAGGAAGGCAGGAGGAGGAGGAGGAGGAGCAGGAGGAAGGCAGGAGGAGGAGGAGGAGCGGGAGGAAGGCAGGGCACGCGGCGGTACCTGCCAGGCAGCGGGTGCGCAGGGCTGGGTCCAGGCCACCCTGGATGATGGCGAAGAGACTCTGGGTGCCACCGCGGCCCTGGGTGCCACTGGGGCTCTGGGTGTCACCGGGGCCCTGGGTGCCACCGGGGCCCTGGGTGTCACCGGGGCTCTGGGTGCCACCGCGGCCCTGGGTGCCACCGGGGCCCTGGGTGCCACCGGGGCTCTGGGTGTCACCGGGGCTCTGGGTGCCGGCGCGGCGGTTGGCTGCGATGCAGCGGTCAAGCCAGCGGATGGACCTGGGAAGGGAGGCGGAGACCTCGGGGGGGTGGCTGGGGGGATCTGGGGAGGGTGGGGGAGGGGAAGGGGGCTGGGGGGGGGGTCTGGAGGCCTGCGGGGGGGAGCTGGGGTGCTGTCTGGGGGCCTGGCGGGGGCCTGGGGGGGGGTGTGGGGGTCCTGGGGGGAGCCACGGAGGGAGATCTGGGGGCCTGGGGGGGGGCTGGGGGCCTGGGGGGGGCTAGGGGGGCCTGGGGGAGGTCTGGGAGCCTGGGGGGGATCTGGGGGTGGGGGTGGGGGGGTCCTGGGGGGAGCCATGGAGGGGGATCTGGGGAAGGTCTGGGGGCCTGGGGTGGCCTGGGGGGACGTCTGGGGGCCTGGGGGGGCCCTGCAGGGGATCTGGGGGTTCTGGGGGGGGCCATGGAGGGGGATCTGGGGGAGGGGTCATGGGGGGGGGGGGGTCCGGGTGCCTGGAGGGGTCCTGCGGGGGATCTGGGGTGGGGGTGTGTGTCTCAGGGTGGTCTGGTGAGTCTGGGGGAGCTTGGGGGGGGGGGGGTCTGGGGGCTTTGGGAGGTCATGGGGAAGTTTGGGGGGGCTCTGGGGGGGTCTGAGGGAGTTGGGAGGGGTGTGGAGGGGACCTGGTGGGGTCTGGGAGCTCTGGGGGAGTTTGGGGGGGGGCTCTGGGGGATTTTGGGGGGCCCGGGGGTTTGGGGGGTCTCTGGGGGGGTTGGGGGGGGGTCTGGGGGGGTCCCGACCTGTGCATGGCCTCCTCCACGCGCGGCCCGGCCGTGGTGCTGCTCACCACGTCGTCCAGCTGCATGACGATGTCAGCGCCTGGGGGGGGTTAGGGGCTGAGGGGGGGGCCATCCCAGCGCCCCCCCCCCCCAGGATTTGGGGGTTCAGGCCCCCTCCCCCCCCCCCAGAACTCACCCAGGGCGCGCTGGATCTCCATGGACCTCTCGGGGCTGAGCAGGATGGGGGCTCCCCCGTAGGGGGAGTGGAAGCGGACCCCCTCCTCACTCACCTCCGCCAGCTCCAGCAGCGAGACCCTCTGGAAGCCCCCACTGTCCTGGGGGAGGGGCGAGGGGGCGTCAGGGGGGGGCCAGGACCCCCGTCATGGGGCTGGGGGGGAAGGGGAGAGTCTTGGGGGGGTGCGTCTCCTCCCTTGGGGGGGCTTTGGGGGTCCCCCCTCCTTGGGGGGGGGGCGGAATTTGGGGGGGGGGGGGGCTCGGGACCCCCGTCATGGGGCTGGTGGGGTGGGGTCCTGGGACTGTGGGGAGGGGGTGGGGGGTCCCCTGGGTGGGGGTCTTGGGTTTGTGTGTCCTCTCCCTGGGGGGGGGGGGGGGAAGTTTGGGGGTTTCTCCTCCATGAGAGGGGGGCCTGTGGGGTGAGGGGGGTCCCTCCCTGGGTGGGGGGGTCCTGGGGGGGATCTACCCTCCCTGGGGGGGGAGGTCCTGGGGGGGGTCTACCCTCCCCGGGGGGGGTCCCCTGGGGGGGGTCTACCCTGCCTGGGGGGGCTGGGGGGGGGTCCTGGGGGGGGTCCCCTCTCCCTTCAGGGTGTCTCGAGGTAAGGGGGGGCCTGGGGGTGTCTCCCCTCTCCCCGTGGGGGTGGGCTTGGGGGTCCTGGGGAGGGTCCTGTGGGTTCCCCCCTCATTTGGGGGAGGGGCTGGGGGGGGGGTCCTGGAGGTGTCTCCCCTGGGGGGGGCTTGGGGGGGAGGGTTTGGGGGTGTCTTAACTCCCTCGGGGGGGGGGGAAGGGGGGGGTCCAGGGTGTGTGTCCGTGTCCCAGGTGGGGGTCCTGGGGGTACCCTGCCCCCCGATGTGGGTCTGGGGGTTGTGTGTCCCCCCCCGGGCGGGGGGTTAGACCCCCCCTCACCGTCAGCAGGTTGTGGGGCCAGTCCATGAAGCCGTGGAGGCCGCCGGCGCGTCGCACCAGATCCGGGCCCTGCGGGGGGGGTGGGGGGGTGTCAGCTGGGGGGGGGGGGGCGCGAGGGGGTGGGGGGGGGGGGGTCTGGGGGGGTTGGGAAAACCGAGGCTGGGGTCCACCGGGGGGGTCCCAGAGGGGGCTGGGGTCAGCTGGGGGGGGGCTGGGGCTTTGGGGGGGGCTGGGGGCTGAGGGAGGGGTCCTGGGGGGCTGGAGGAGGGGTCCTGGGGGGGCTGGAGGAGGGGTCCTGGGGGGCTGGAGGAGGGGTCTCGGACCCCAGGGGCATGGTCGTAGGGGGCGTGGCCTCCCAGGGGCCCGATCCCGACCCGCGGGGGGGTCCCGATCCCGTCCCGGGGGGCCCGATCCCGTCCCGGGGAGCCTGATCTCGACCCGGGGAGGGTTCGATCCTCACCCCAGGGGGGGCCCGATCCCGACCCGGGGGGGCGGGGGGGCGATCCCAACCCGGGGTGCACGATCCCGACCCGGGGGGGGGCCCGATCCCCACCCCGGGGGTCCAAATCCCGGCCCCGGGGGGCCCGATCTCGACCCCTGGGGGCCCGATCTCGACCCGGGGAGGGCCCGATCCCCACCCCAGGGGGGGCCCCGATCCTGACCCGGGGGGGGCCCGATCCCCCCTCCCCCCCCCCGCCCCCGCCTGCGCCCACCGGCCGCGTGCCCAGGTGGTAGGTGTTGCCGAGGCAGATGCGGCAGCCGAGCGCCGCCAGCTGCGCCGCCGTGATGCCCTTGGCCGTCCCGCGGGTCCCCACGGGCATGAAGACGGGGCAGGGGACGGGGCCGTGCGGCAGCTGCAGCTCCCCGGCCCGCGCCCGGCTTCGCCCGCACTCCGCCACCACCCGCAGCAGCGGCGCCGCGCCGGGCCCTGCCGCCATGGGCGCCGCCATCTTGCCGCTCCCCCACGTGACCGGCGCTTCCGCCCGCCCGCCGGAAGTAGTCGTTACTCAGGGCAACGCGGCCGCCATGTTGGGGCTGAGGCCTCCGCGCCGGGCGAGGGGGGGGACGGCCGCTCCGGCCCCCTGGGCCCTCGGGAGAGCCCCCCCCCGCGCCCCCATGGCCCCCCGGGGGG
>NW_024427340.1:0-43417 GCF_017639655.2 Falco naumanni
CCCCCCCCCAAGGTTGCTCCCGCCGTGGGGTGCAGGGGGTGGGTGCTGTGCTCACCAAAAGACGGGGCTGTCGCCGTCCTCGCAGACGCGGTAATACTCGTGGCCCTCGGGGATGGCTTTGGCTAAGCCGAAATCGCCGATTTTCACCACGTTCTCGTTCTCCAGCAGCACGTTGCGGGCGGCGAGGTCCCGGTGGATGTAGTGCAGGGAGTGCAGGTAGGCCATGCCCTGGGGGGGGGAGGGGGGGGGGGGTGAAGGGGGGGGGGCAGAGACAATTTGGGGGGTCAGAGCCTGGAGCGCACACAAACCGTGCCCTGGGGAAGGGAAACAAGGGGCTCAGAGCCAATTTTGGGGGGGTCAGAGCCATTGTGGGGGGGCACAGAGCCATTGCTGGAGGGGTCAAAGCCATTGTCGGGGGGGTCAGAGCCATTGGGGGGGGGCACAGAGCCAATTTGGGGGGGGTCAAAGCCATTGTCAGGGGGGGTCAGAGCCATTGTCAGGGGGCTCAGAGCCTGGAGCGCACACAAACCATGCCCTGGGGAAGGGAAACAAGGGGCTCAGAGCCATTGTTGGGGGGGCTCAGAGCCATTGTTGGGGGGGGTCAGAGCCATTGTGGGGGGCACAGAGCCAATTTGGGGGGGGTCTCAGAGCCATTGTAAGGGGCACAGAGCCATTGTCAGGGGGGGTCAGAGCCATTGGGGGGACTCAGAGCCAATTTGGGGGGGGTCAGAGCCATTGAGGGGGGCTCAAAGCCATTCTGAGGGGGCTCAGAGCCTGGAGCGCACATAAACCATGCCCTGGGGAAGGGAAACAAGGGGCTCAGAGCCAATTTGGGGGGGGGCACAGAGCTATTGTGGGGGGCACAGAGCCAATTTGGGGGGGTCAAAGCCATTGTCAGGGGGGGTCAGAGCCTGGAGCGCACACAAACCATGCCCTGGGGAAGAGAAACAAGGGGCTCAGAGCCAATTTGGGGGGGGGTCAGAGCCATTGTGGGGGGCACAGAGCCAATTTGGGGGGGGCTCAGAGCCATTGTCAGGGGGAGTCAGAGCCATTGTGGGGGGCACAGAGCCAATTTGGGGGGGTCAGAGGCATTGTCAGGGGGGGTCAGAGCCATTGTGGGGGGCTCAAAGCCATCCTGGGGGGGCTCAGAGCCTGGAGCGCACACAAACCACGCCCTGGGGAAGAGAAACAAGGGGCTCAGAGCCAATTTTGGGGGGGGTCAGAGCCATTGTCGGGGGGTCAGAGCCATTGGGGGGGCACACAGAGCCAATTTTGGGGGGGTCAGAGCTATTGTGGGGGGCTCAGAGCCTGGAGCACACACAAACTATGCCCTGGGGAAGGGAAACAAGGGGCTCAGAGCCATTGGGGGGGGGCACAGAGCCATTGTGGGGGGCACAGAGCCATTGGGGGGGGCACAGAGCCATTGGGGGGACACAGAGCCACGCTGGGGGGCACGGAGGAGCCCCCAGGAGCAGCTGGGCGGGTCAGGCCGTACCTCGCAGATCTGCTGGGCGAAGAGCAGGATGTGTGCCAGGCTGACGTGATGCTTGGGCAGGTAATCCCGCAGGCTGCCCAGCGGCACGTACTCCATGATCAGCTGCACCACCTTCTCTCCTGGAGGAGGAGGAGGGGGAGGGGGAGGATGAAGGCAGCGTGAGGAGGAGGGGGCCCAACCCAGAGACCCCCCCCCCTAACCCCACCGAGGAGATCCCCTCCCTGCTCCCAACCGTGGAAAAAAAACCCGTGGGGAATCTGGTTTTTATGGCAGCACCGGTGTCGGATGCCGCAAGCTTGGGGTCTGTTCAACGCCGAGGGGCAAAACCCAAAGGGGGGGGACCCCCTCTGTGTCCCCCCCGTCCCCCTTACCCTGCTCGCTGCAGCACCCCTTGTACTTGACGATGTTTTCGTGGTAAAGGGTCTTGAGGATCTCGATCTCCCTCTTCCAGCTGGCGAGCAGCTGCTGGCTGCAGCCGGATTTGAGGGATTTCACGGCCACCATCTCCCCCGTCCCATCGTTGGTGGGGTCGTAGCAATACAGGCTCACCTTCCCGAAGTGACCCTGGGAGGAAAGAGGGACAGAATTCCCGATCCAGCCAGGAAAAAGTTTTCCTAGCCCATAGGAAACGCTTCTGGGAAGTCAATAAAGCGCTGGGGAAATCCTCGGTGGAAAGATGCTGACGGTTTTTTAGACCCTGGGGAAATCCTCGGTGAAAAGATTTAAAAAAAAAAAAAAAAAATCAAAGATTTTTAAGCCTCGTCCAAATGTGGATTCATTAGAAATCAATCCGGAAAAAGGCAACGGAAGCGTCTGGACCAGGCGGTGACACAAGGCACCGTGATAACCGGCTGCGAGGAAATGTCCTCCCGATGGGATGAAACTTCCTCGTTGTCCATCACCGATCCCCTGGGAATTTATATCCGCTCCGTTGGGAAATGAGGTTTGGAAATGTGAGGTTGGAAAACATCCCCCAGCGCCGCGATGAAGCGGCGTTTCAATCCCCCTCCCCCCCGGCACAGCCAGTTTGGAGCAGGAAAACCCTCCGGGAGCAGCAGGAAATTTCCGGGTAGGATCTCGAGATGCCGCTTACCTCCCCCAGCTCCCGGATTTTTTTCAGGTACCGCTTCTGAAAGACGGTGGGATCCGACACCGGGAAGTCGGGATTCACCGAGGTGATGTCTACGAGGTCTGGAAAGGGAGGGGGTCGAGATGCTTTTGCACGAGATGCTTTTTCTCTCCCAACCCCGGCATCCCCAGGAACGCCTCTTCTCTTCCCTTCTTTACCTTTTCCCTGCCTTTTCCCCTTCTTTGCCTTTTTTCCCCCCTTTTCCCTTTTTTACTTTCCCCCCTCATTTTTTGGCGTTTTTTTGCCCTTTCTTTTACTCTTTTCCCTGTTTTTTCCCCTCTTCTCTCTTTTTTTGCCTTTTCCCCCTTTCCCCACTTTTTTCCCTTTTCTGCCTTTTTTTCCCCTTTTCCCCTTTTTTGCCTTTTCCCTGCTCTTTTCCCTTTTCCCCATTTTCCCTGTCCTTTTCCTTCCCTTTTCCCCATTTTCCCTGTTTCCTTCCCTTTTCCCCATTTTCCCTGTCCTTTTCCTTCCCTTTTCCCCATTTTCCCTGTCCTTTTCCTTCCCTTTTCCCCATTTTCCCTGTCCTTTTCCTTCCCTTTTCCCCATTTTCCCTGTCCTTTTCCCCCCCTTTTGCCCTTGCCCCCCTTTCCTTTTCCCTTTTTGCCTTTTTTTCCCCCTATCCTCCCTTTCTGCCTTTTTTTTCTTCCCTTGCCCTTCCCTCCCCCCCCAACACCCCCCCTCCCCCCCCTTTTGCCCTTGCCCCCCTTTCCTTTTCCCTTTTTGCCTCTTTTTCCCCCTATCCTCCCTTTCTGCCTTTTTTTTTCCCTTTCCCCCCCCGCCCCCCCAACACCCCCTCCCCCCCCCTTCCCTTTTCGCTTTTTGCCTTTTTTCCCCCCTATCCTCCCTTTCTGCCTTTTTTTTTTCCCTTTCCCTTCCCTTCCCCCCCCCCCCCCAACCCGGGAGCCGGCAGCCGGTGCAGAGCCAGGGAGGAACAGCGGGGTCCCCCCTGCCCCAGCCCCCCCCAGCCCCCCGCCCCCCCCCGTGCTGACTGTGGGGCTGGAGCTGGGTGAGGTCCCGCAGGACGGTGCGGAAGGACGGCCGCTCCCCGGGGCTGTAGCTCAGGCACTGGCGGATCAGCCGGGCCAGCTCCTTGCACGAGGGCTCGGGCAGGCGATGCCTCTTCTCGTAGAAACGCTCCTTCTACGAGGAAGGAAACCCAGTCACGCGGGGCCGGATCCCTCCGGGATCCCGGGATGTGCGGGGCTGGAGGGCGAGGAGGAGGATCCCAGGCACCTCCGAGGGCGCGCGCTCCTTCAGCGGGACGTCGGCGTCGAAGCAGATTTCCAGCAGCGTGGTGCCGAAGCTCCACTTGTCGGCCGCCGGGCTGAGGTTTCCCACTTCGCGGACACATTCCGGAGCGATCCAAGGGATCCGCTCCACGCGCTCTGGGGGAACCAAAGCGGGGGGATGCTGAGGGTACAGCCGGGAAAAGCTCCCTGTTGATCCCAGCCAGGCTCGGAGCATCCCCGCCAGCCAAACCCAACCAGTGGAGAATTTACACGGCATTGGTGGAGAATTTACGCGGCACCGGTGGAGAATTTACGAGGCGCCGGTGGAGACTTTACGCGGCGCCATCAGAGAATGTACAAGCCACCGGTGGAGACTTTACGCCACGCCAGAGAATTTACGCAGCACCAGTGGAGAATTTACGCAGTGTCGGTGGAGAACTTATGTGCCACTGGTGGAGACTTTACGCGGCGCCAGTGAATTTATGCGGCGCCGGTGGAGACTTTATGCGGCATCAGTGAATTTACGCGGTGCCGGTGGAGAATTTACGCGGCATCAGTGGAGACTTTACGCGGCGCCGGTGGAGAATTTACGCGGCATCAGTGGAGACTTTACACAGCATTGGTGGAGACTTTACGCGGCGCCGGTGGAGAATTTAGGCGGCGCTGGTGGAGAATTTAGGAGGCGCCATCAGAGAATGTACAAGCCACCGGTGGAGACTTTACGCCGCACCAGAGAATTTACGCAGCACCAGTGGAGAATTTACGCAGCGTCGGTGGAGAACTTATGTGCCACTGGTGGAGACTCTCCGCGGCGCTGGTGGAGACTTTAGGCGGCGCCGGTGGAGACTTTACGCGGCGCCATCGGAGAATGTACAAGCCACTGGTGGAGACTTTATGCCGCGCCAGAGAATTTATGCAGTGTCGGTGGAGAACTTATGTGCCACTGGCGGAGACTTTACGCGGCATCAGTGAATTTACGCGGTGCCGGTGGAGAATTTACGCGGCATCAGTGGAGAACTTATGTGCCACTGGCGGAGACTTTACGCGGCATCAGTGAATTTACGCGGTGCCGGTGGAGAATTTACGCGGCATCAGTGGAGAACTTATGTGCCACTGGTGGAGACTTTACGCGGCATCAGTGAATTTACACGGCGCCGGTGGAGAATTTACGCGGCGCCGGTGGAGAACTTATGTGCCACTGGTGGAGACTTTACGCGGCATCAGTGAATTTACACGGCGCCGGTGGAGAATTTACGCAGCATTAGTGGAGAACTTATGTGCCACTGGTGGAGACTTTACACAGCATCAGTGAATTTACGCGGCGCCGGTGGAGAATTTACGCGGCGCCGGTGGAGAATTTATGCGGCATCAGTGAATTTACGCGGCGCCGGTGGAGAATTTAGGCGGCGCCGGTGGAGAATTTAGGCAGCGTTGCCTTCAAAATCCCAACCATCCCAAAAATAAAGGTTGGAAATTCCCAGATGGGGCTGGAACAGCCCAGGCACAACCCACCCTATTCATTAGCGGGGCTGCAGGAGGCGGGGGAGGGAAAAAAACCCAAAACCCCAGATTTTCAGCCCGGGATGAGGCAATACCTTCTCGGGAGAGCACGGTGAAGCTGACGCCGGGATCGCTGAGCTTCACAAAAGGCGCGGATCCGTCTTCCAGCCCCTTCCTGGCCAGCAGGATGTTTTTGGCGCACACGTTGCCGTGCACCAGGTTTTTATCCTCCTGGGAAAAACCAAAAGATACAAAATTTGGGGAGAAAGACCCAGGGATGCTCTCGGAACGAAGCCAAGCCGAGTGCCCGGGAAATGAAAAAAAATAAAATAAAATAAATTTACGGCTTTAATTACCCACGTCGTCTCCCTGCCTCGTTATCCCTCTGCAGAAAATGAAACCCTCGGGATAGAGGGAATCCAAGGAAAAGGATTAGCCAGCGTGGGGGCGAGTGGCCTTGCAAACAGCTAGCCAGCTTTGCCAAGCTGCTAGCCAAAAGCCAGAGCCGGCACGTGCAGCCCACCCGCGCCCCCCCCCCCCCCCCCGCCCCAGCCGCTCGCTTCCAGGAAAAAGGGAGTGAGGAGGGGGCTTGGGGGGGGTCCTGACAAGCAGCTAGCCAGCTTTGCCAAGCTGCTGGCCCAAAGCCGGGCGAGCGGGGAAGGAACATCCTCATCTTTGGCTCTTCCCAACCGGCGCAACCCCAAAATGAAGCCACAAAGGCGAGATCCGGCACGTGGAGCTCAGGAAAACTGGCGGCTCCCAGCTGGGAAACTGGTGGCTCCCAATTGGGAAACCGGCATCTCCCAGTCAGAAAACCCAGAGCTCCCAGCTGGAAAACCCGTGGCTCCCAGCTGGGAAACCCATGGCTCCCAATCAGGAAACCGGCATCTCCCAGTCAGAAAACCCAGAGCTCCAAGTTGGGAAACTGGCATCTCCCAGCTGGGAAACCGGCATCTCCCAGCTGGGAAACCCAGAGCTCCCAGCTGGGAAACCCGTGGCTCCCAATCGGGAAACCAGCATCTCCCAGTCAGAAAACCCAGAGCTCCCAGCTGGGAAACTAGTGGCTCCCAGCTGGGAAACTAGTGGCTCCCAGCTGGGAAACTAGTGGCTCCCAATCGGGAAACCGGCATCTCCCAGTCAGAAAACCCAGAGCTCCCAGCTGGGAAACCAGTGGCTCCCAGCTGGGAAACTGGCATCTCCCAGTCAGAAATCCCAGAGCTCCCAGCTGGGAAACCCGTGGCTCCCAGCTGGGAAACTAGTGGCTCCCAATCGGGAAACCGGCATCTCCCAGTCAGAAAACCCAGAGCTCCCAGCTGGGAAACCGGCGGCTCCCAGCTGGGAAACCGGTGGCTCCCAGCTGGGAAACCGGCGGCTCCCAGCTGGGAAACCCGTGGCTCCCAGTCAGAAAACCCAGAGCTCCCAGCTGGGAAACCCGTGGCTCCCAGCTGGGAAACCTGTGGCTCCCAGCTGGGAAACTAGTGGCTCCCAATCGGGAAACCGGCATCTCCCAGTCAGAAAACCCAGAGCTCCCAGCTGGGAAACCCGTGGCTCCCAGCTGGGAAACCAGAGCTCCCAGCTGGCCCCCAGTCGGAAAACCAGTGGCTGCCAGCCCCATTACCAGGTAGCTCAGGGCACTGGCCAGCTGCTTGGCCACGGTGATTTTCCAGCCGACCGCGACGCGGCCCTTCTCCTTCCGCAGCAGCACGTCCAGCGGCCCGTGTTCCACGAACTCCTCCACCATGATGTCTGCGGGAGAGCGGGGCCTTGCCTGGGCGGGGGGACGGGGGGACACGGGGGGGAGGACGGGGGAAGGGGAAGGGGGAAGGGGGAAGGGGAAGGCAGGGCAGGGGCGCACGCCCCACGCTTACTCTCGGAGCCCCGCACGCAGACGCCGTGCACGAACGCCAAGTGGACGTGCGACACCTGGCTCATCAGGCTGGCCGTCTCGAAAAACGCCTGCGGGGCGACCAGAGGGGCTGTCACGACAGAGCCTTGTCACGACGACGACGCTCTCGCAGCGCTCTGCCAATCGCCGCCCCCTCCCCCCTCAAATCCTGCTCCGGAGGGGGCTCACCAGGGCGATGTCCCTGTGGCTGGGATCCAGGACTTTGAGGACCACGTGCATCTCCCGGCTGTTGTTGTTCTGTTCGGTGGAAAAATATTCGGCTTCGTCGTCGCCGGCGCCGCAGACGCTCAGGACCCCGTCGTAGATGTTGGTGCGGGTGCCCTGCCCCAGGTGGGCGCGCTGCGGGGGGTGGGAGAGAGGGACAAGGCTCAGCGGGGAGCTCAGCGCCCAGGACGCGCCCGCCGACATTCCCGGTCTCCGACCTGCTGCCTCCGCGCGGCTCCGTCGCCCCCTCCCCGGAAAGGGACACAAAGGCCAAGGGAAACGCGCCCGCCGGGCTCCCACCCGCAGCCCCCCCACAGGCGCAGGGGGTGGGGAAGGGGATCGGGGGGATCTGGGGGATCTGCCGCGGTTTCCTGCTGGGAAACCCGTGGTTCCCAGCCGGAAAATCCACAGCTCCCAGCTGGGAAACCCATGGCTCCGTGCTGGGAAATGTACAGTTCCCAGCCAGAAAATCCAGGGCTCCCAGTCAGGAAATCCACGGTTCCTTGCCGGGAAAAGCCATGGTTCTCAGCCGGAAAATCCATGGCTCCCAGCTGGAAAATCCATGGCTTCCAGCCGGAAAATCCATGGCTTCCCAGCTGGAAAATCCATGGCTTCCAGCCGGAAAATCCATGGCTTCCAGCCGGAAAATCCATGGCTTCCCAGCCGGAAAATCCATGGCTTCCAGCCGGAAAATCCATGGCTCCTTGCCAGGAAAATCCATGGCTTCCAGCCGGAAAATCCATGGCTTCCCAGCCGGAAAATCCAAGGCTCCATGCTGGGAAATCCATGCCTCCCCACCGGGAAACCTGCGGCTCCTTGCCGGGAAACCCAGGGCTCCCTGCCGGAAAATCCACGGCTCCCAGCTGGAAAATATGCGGTTCCCAGCCGGAAAATCCACAGCTCCCTGCTGGAAAATCCATGGCTCCCAGCCAGAAAATCCATGGCTCCCAGCTGGGAAACCTGCAGTTCCCAGTCGGAAAACCCAGACCTTCCAGCCAGGAAACCCACAGTTCTCAGCCGGAAAATCCATGCCTCCCAACTGGAAAATCCATGCCTCCCAGCTGGGAAACCCGTGGCTCCCTGCTGGGAAACCCATGCCTCCCCACCAGGAAACCTGCGGCTCCCAGTCAGAAAACCTGCCGCTCACTGCCAGGAAACCGGTGGCTCCCAGCCGGAAAACCCACAGCTTCCAGCCGGAAAACCCAAGGCTCCCTGCCAGAAAACCCACAGCTTCCAGCCAGAAAATCCATAGCTCCCAGCCGGGAAACCGGCAGCTTCTTGCTGGGAAACCTGCAGCTCCCAGTCGGAAAACCCACGGCTCCCAGCCGGAAAACCAGCAGCTCCCATCCCACAGCTCCCATCCCGGGAATCCGGAGCGCACAACCTGGGTGATCTCGTTCTTGCGGATCTGGTGGAAGCTGAGCTGGGTCAGGTTGAGGATCTGCTTGGTGTTATCCTTCACCTTCCGCGTGATCAGCAGGTCCGAGATCTCTGCAAGGGCAGGGAAGAGCGCGATGCTAAAGCCCTGGAATCCACTGGATCCCTCACCGCTCCCGCCTGGGGGAGGGAAGACGATCCATCCTCTACCTCCTGGTTTGGGTGGGCAGCAGCGCTTCACCGTGAAGCTTTCCTCGCCGGATTTGAGCGTGCAGCCCTTGAGCACATCCAAGAGCTCCTGCAAAGTGGAAAATTCCCGGTCCCACCCTTCCAGCACAAAAGAATTTCCTTTTTTTTGGATCCGGAACTGCCGGTACTTGAGAGCTCCCTGCGCTCCAGGAGTCTACGGGGAAAAAAAAAAAAAAAACCAAAAAACCAACGATCAGCGTCGGGAAAAGCATCGCAGCTCCGACCGGCCGCAGCCCAGCTCGTTCCCAACAAGACCAGCACTTCCCACAGCTCGCCATTCCCGGGAATTCTGCGCTGGGAATGGGATCTGACCTGTGTCTGGCTCCTTTTGACCACGGAGAGAATCATCCTGTTGAAGTCAAGGACGCTCCAGCGGATGACGTAAAGCCCTTCCTCCTCCTCTTCCCGCCGGAGCTTGGCAAAAACAAACTCTTCCCTGGGAAGAGAAGGAAAAGCTTCGGATCGGCGCCGGGACGCATCCCGCCGCGCCATCCGTCGGGAAGAGGCCACTCACTGCATGGGGCCGTGGATGCCGTTGAGGATGCTCATCACCAGCCGCGGCGGAGCCACCTGGTGACACAGGTAATGGCTGGAATCGGCCGTCAGGCGGAAATAACCGTCCACCAGCGCGCCCAAGGAGAGCGCGCTCGCCGGGGCCGGGAGAGCCACCTCCTGGGACGAGAGACAGGAACCAGCGTCACAACCCGGCAGCTCCAACCCCCCCCGCAGCCCTCACCCACCCGCCGAGAGACTAAACTCTTCCTCAGCAGGATTAAACCCCCAAAAAAATATCCTGCCTCTTCCCAGCGCCGGCTTTTCCCCCCAAAAAAGATCCTTCTTCCCAGTGCCACCTTTTCCCCAGAAAAAAGATCCTTATTCCCAGTGCCGGCTCTTCCCCCAAAAATAGATCCTTCTTCTTCCCGGTGCCGGCTTTTCCCCAAAAAAAAAGATCCTTCTTCTTCCTGGTGCTGGCTTTTCCCCAAAAAAAAGATCCTTCTTCTTCCCGGTGCCGGCTTTTCCCAAAAAAAAAGATCCTTCTTCTTCCCGGTGCCGGCTTTTCCCAAAAAAAAAGATCCTTATTCTTCCCGGTGCCGGCTTTTCCCCCAAAAAAGATCCTTCTTCTTCCTGGTGCCGGCTTTTCCCCAAAAAAAGATCCTTCTTCTTCCTGGCACTGGCTCTTCCCCCTAAAAAAGATCCTTCTTCCCAGCACCAGCTTTTCCCCCCAAAAAAAGATCCATCTTCTTCCCAGCACCAGCTTTTCCCCCAAAAAAAGATCCTTCTTCCCAGCGCCAGCTTTTCCCCCCAAAAAAAGATCCTTCTTCCCAGCACCGGCTTTTCCCAAAAAAAAAGATCCTTCTTCCCAGCACCAGCTTTTCCCAAAAAAAAAGATCCTTCTTCCCAGCACCGGCTTTTCCCCCAAAAAGGATCCTTCATCTTCCTGGCACTGGCTCTTCCCAAAAAAAAAGATCCTTCCTCTTCCCAGTGCCAGGTCTTCCCCAAAAAAAAGATCCTTCTTCTTCCTGATGCCGGCTCTTCCCCCCAAAAAAGATCCTTCTTCTTCCCGGCACCGGCTTTTCCCCCCAAAAAGATCCTTTTCCTTCCCAAAGGTCTCCAAAGGGCACGTCGGGACGCGGGTGCGCTCACCAGGCACTCGTTGTCCTGCCGGTGGATCCCGACCCTGCAGTCCTTGATGACGATGTGCGTGATCTCCCGGAAATCGCAGAATCGGATCCACTTGGGCTCGCCCCGCTCTGCCGCCTGGATGGATCCCGTGGGCTCCGGCTCCTTGTTCCTGCTCTTTCTCCCAAAATAGCCGCGCTGGGAAACGATCTCCGTGGTCTGGGGGGGAGCGACCGAGGGATCAGTTCAGCCTTTCCTACTGGGAAACGGTGCCACTGGGCTGCGGCGGCTACCGGCCAAACTGGGATAAGCTGGAAAGGAACCTGCAGCACCCAGAGGAAAAGCCCAGGAGGAAAAGCTAACTGCTGTGGGATGGGATTCAGATCGGGAACGGGATATGGATCGAAACAGGATTCAGATCAGGAATGGGATTTGGATCGAAACGGGATTCGGATCGGAAATGGGATTTGGACTGGGAACAGTTCATGAAACCTGGAGTGCCCAGAGAGCCTGATGAAAAGCCCAGGAGGAAAATCTAAGGAAAAGGAGCCACTGCGGGATGGGATTTGGACTGGGAATGGGATTTGGACTGGGAACGTAATTTGGACCGGGAATGGAATTTGGATTGGGAACAGAATTTGGACCGGGAACAGAAATTGGACCAAGAATGGAATTTGGATTGGGAACAGGATTTGAATTGGGAAAGGGATTTGGATTGGGAATGGAATTTGGACTGGGAACAGGATTGGGATTGGGAACAGCTCATGGAACCTAAAGTGCCCAGAGGAAAAGCCCAGGAGGAAAATCTAAGGAGAAAGAGCCACTGTGGGATGGGATTTGGACTGGGAACGGAATTTAGATTGGGAATGGGATTTGGACTGGGAATAGGATTTGGACTGGGAACAGTTCATGGAACCTGGAGTGCCCAGAGAGCCTGACGAAAAGCCCAGGAGGAAAATCTAAGGAAAAGGAGCTGCTGCGGGATGGGAACTGGACTGGGAACGGGATTTGGACCGGGAACAGGATTGGGAACGGGAACGGCTCCTCAAACCTGGAGTGTCCGGAGGAAAAGCCCAGGAGCAAAATCTAAGGAGAAGGAGCCACTGTGGGATGGGATCTGGACTGGGAACGGGATTTGGATTGGGAACGGGATTTGGACTGGGAATGGGATTTGGACTGGGAATGGCTCATGGAACCTGGAGTGCCCAGAGAGCCTGAGGAAAAGCCCAGGACCAAAAGCTAACTGCTGTTGGCTGGGATTTGGATTGGGAATGGGATTTGGACTGGGAACGGCGGGAGCGGGAGCACCCCCCCACCTCTACGGGCACCGGCCGCCACTGGATCCCACCCGTGCCGGTGACGAGGACTTGGTGGGTGACGGGTGGCTCCTTGGGGAGCGTCGCGTGTTCCCCATTGACGCGGAGCTGCCCCTTCTCCCCCTCGGAGGAGGTTTCCAAGGAAAACACGGGGAAGAGCTCGCTGCCGAAGCGCGGCGCCAGGTGCTCCAAGGTGGCCAGGTATTTGTACATGATGTCCTGCGCTGTCAGCTTGCCGGCGCTGACCGTGTGCCGCTGGAAACGCTGGACGAACTTTTTGAAGACGTTTTTCATGCGGAATTTGGTCAGGTAGTTGTTCTGCTGGATCTGGCGGTAGAAGGAACGTGGGATGCAATCCTTGAAGCTGCGGAAGGGAAGGAGCAAACCGTCAGCGTGATCCTGGAGGTGCCACGATCCGTCTCTCCATCACCGGATTCGCTCCCGGCGAGGAGGACGGAGAGGAAAAAGGGGGAGAAACCCCCCAAAAAAACCCTTCCAGGCAGCAGCAGAGCGGAACGGTCACCTGTATTTCCTGGCCACTTCCTCGAGGGAGATGCCTTTTTTGAGGGCGATGTGCGAGAGGTGAAGCACGGCCATGCCCAAGCTCTCGTTTTTGAACCTCTGGATCTCCTGTTCGCTCTGGAGATCTTTCAAAGAGGCGACGTCGTTGATGAAGTCGAATTTTGCCTATTAAAAAACCTAGAATGTTAAATAAAAGGGGGGGGGGGAAAAACCAACCCAACCCCCAACCCTGCACTGACTTCCAAGCGCTTTTTCTCGGCTTTTTTTATTTCGCTGGTGCAATGGGACCCCCCTCAGCACAGCTCCCGGCCTCCCAGGGAGGATTTGAGCAGGAAAACACCTTTCCAAGAACAAAACTCCAGCTGTGTTCATCCTCTAAAGAAAGCCCCGGCGGATCCCCACCAGATCCCGACCACCGGGCTTGAAGCGAAGCTGGCTGGATCACAAAAAAAATCCCCCATATTTCCACAATTCCCACTCAGCCCGTTTGGTTACCTGCTCAAAGAGATACTCGAAGGAGGATCTATCCAGCAAGGCTCCTCCTTGCAGCTTCTCCTCCGGGGAGTCGCTCTGCCGAGGCACGTTGCGATAAACCGCCGGCTCCTTCTCGTTCATCCCGTGCCAATTCCGAAAGTAGTACCTGGAGCGGGGGGAGGAGGAGGAGGAGGAGCAGGAGCAAGAGAGTGATGCTCGCCCAGGGTGCTGGAAGGGATGGGCTCCGTCCCTGCATCCTCTCGTAGCCAAAAAGGATGCGCCAGGGTTTGTATCCGCAGCCAAACCCGGGTCCAGCGGCTGCCCCGGAGCTGCTCCAGGCTCGTTTCCACCATAAACCCGCTCCCGCCCCATCCCTGCTCCGAGAGGTTTTCCAGAAATTTTGTCACCAGCCATCTCAAGAACCCCCAGCAAAAGAGCAGCAGCCTGAGAGCTGAGATCCGTCCCACCCCCATCCCCCACCCCCCCCAGTTCTGGGCTCAGATCGGGGGGAATTGGGGTTCGTTTAATTAATTTTTGAACGGCCAAACTTCTGGAACCCCCCCAGGAGAATTAGCCGCATCCTCAAAACCCACAACCTGAGCGTACGGCGCCAACAGGCACCACCTCATCCCACCACTAAAATCTCCCGCTTTTCCCACTACGTTTTACAACCAGTTACGTAGAATTCACCCCCAGCAGCACAGCTTCATTAAAAGCACCCTAATTAACTCCGGCTGCGACCCAGCTCCACCTGCAAAGGCAGTTTTAGCAAAGCTGGTTTCCCGGGAAAAAGGTATTATAAGTCGTATAACCCAAGGGAACGAATTCCCAGGCTGGATTTTCCCTTTTTCCCTCGTTTTTATCTTTGCTATGACTTGGACACCACGAAAAAAATTACTAAAAAATTTTAAAAAAGTAAAAAAGTAAAAAAAAAAAATAATGAAACACCACCAGCAGCCGGAAAAAGCTGCCCTCATCAAACGGCCGGTGGTTTTTGCGATCAGCGTCCCCGTCATCCCCAGGGAATGTGAGGATCAGGCAAAGATGCCTGGAAAACACCGGCCACGCCGCAGCCCTGCGCTTGCTCCGAGGAAAAAATGCTCCGGAGGGGACGATATCCCGGGATATATCGGGATGGAGCGGAGAAGGGTGAGCATGGGCTGGATCCACCAGGGCAACAAGCAGGGGAGGATCGGGAAGAGGGAAATGAATTTTTCCGCGCCGACGGACAGGCAGGGGTCTCCACCCGCGTCCTCTTCCTCATTTAATCCTTCCCACTCCGACTTCCAGCATCCCTGAGCGCCCCCAGCTCCGCATGCCGACCTCCGCCAGCGTTTTCCAGGAAAGCAGGGGGGAAAAAAAAAAAAAAAAAAAAGCAGGGGGGGAGGAAAAAAAAAAAAAAAAAAGTGTTTTCCAGGGGCAGGAAAGCCAGCGGTGGGATTTCCAGTGCAGCCCTCGGCAAGGCTGGCACATCCCGGCTCTGCAGGGCTCGGATCCGTAAAAAAAGCAGGATGGGGCGGTGGGAAGGGGCCTCACCTCATGCGGAAGAGCAGGTTGAGGTTGGTGTCTTTGCCAATTTGGAAGAGGTGGTTGGGTGGGAGCCAGACCCGGCTCTGGGGGTCGTAGAGGGCGAAGAGGCTGTAGCACAGCGGCGTGATGCCTGCGAGGAAAACACCGCCCCGGTCAGACTGCTAAGCCCGCAAAAATTCCCCAAAACCAGCAAAAAAACATCCCCAAACCTGCCTTTTTTCACCCCAGTTTTCCCCATCGCTCCATTGCACAAAGCCCTCCAACCCCAGGGACACACACGTCCTCCTTGGAAATGTTGGGGGAGGAAAATCCTGAAAAATTCCGTCTTCCCGGCACGCTCGGGGCGAGCCAGGGCAGCTGGCGATGGTTTTATCCCAAATAAACCACTGGGCAGAGCCAGATAAACCACAGCAAGGGGCCGGGAAGCCAAGAAACCCCGTGGGAAATGGGAATCGGGAGTGATGTGCCGGGGAAATCTTAGGTGGGAGCTAAAAATTTCTTGGAATGGTTAAAAAAAAGGCGTTAAGCGCGGTTAATTCGGCTGCGAAACGGGCTCGGAGCAGGCAGCCGGCACGGGAGAAATCCGCAGCAAGGGGAGGCAGAGCACTCGTTAACCGGGGATGCTCATGAGTCAGGGGGGAAATAATTACGCTTCGACTCATCACGCTCCGATAAATCGGAGACCCGCTGGGTTGAGCCGCGGGGAGATCCACCGCCGGAGCGAGCAGGGATCCCCAGATTCCGCCAGATGGATCCGCTACCGGCCAGTTCCTGGGGAGCTGCTGCTTGAACCCAACCCCCCGAGCGGGGATTTATCCCCCAACCCAGCTTCATTCTCCCCAAAATTGGTCAAGCGGCAATTTCACAGCACCGGGTGCCGCGGTTGAGGGGAGCCGGAGCTCGCCGGAGCTCACCGAGGCGGTGGGCAAGGTCGATGCAGATCTCTTCGGCGCTCAGCGTGGCCTGGGTGTAAATCCGGTAACGCTCCCGCTGCTCCTCGCCGGACCAGTGGAGACAAACCTTCACGCCGGTGCCGCTGGCCGAGAAGCAGCAGCTTTCGGCGTCCGACTCGCTGTGCTTCACCGCGCACTGGCACAGGGACATGGCGACGGCCGCCGGAAACGCCCCCGCTGGGGCAAAAAAAAATAATAAAAAAATAAATCACCAAGATCCAGCAGTGGGGAAATAAAAATAAAGAAATCGCCAAAATCCAGCAGCGGAGAAAGAAATTCAATTTTCAGGCGTCAAGCGTAAAAAAAAAAAAAAATCAGGTGTAAGGCGTGAAATGAAGGTCTAAAGTATAAAATTAAGGTGAAAAGCGTTAAAAACATAAGGTATAAGGTGTGAAATTGAAGTGTAAAGTGTAAAATTAAGGCAAAAAGCATAAAAACATAAGGCGTGAGGCATAAAATGAAAGGGTAAAGTGTAAAATTAAGGCAAAAAGTGTAAAAAAAATCAGGTGTAAGGCATGAAATGAAGGTCTAAAGTGTAAAATTAAGGCGAAAAGTGTTAAAAACATAAGGTGTAAGGTGTGAAATTAAGGTGTAAAATGTAAAATTAAGGCAAAAAGCATAAAAAAAATAAGGTGTGAGGCGTGAAATTAAGGGGTAAAGTGTAAAATTAAGACGTAAAGCATAAAAAAATAAGGTGTAAGGCGTGAAATTAAGGTGTAAAGTTAAATTTAAGGCAAAAAGCATAAAGAAATAAGGTGTAAGGCATAAAATGAATGGGTAAAGTGTAAAATTAAGGAAAAAAACAAAAAAAGATGTAAGGCATGAAATGAAGATCTAAAGTGTAAAATTAAGGTGAAAAGCGTTAAAAACATATGGTGTAAGGCGTGAAATTAAGGGGTAAAATGTAAAATTAAGACATAAAGCATAAAAAAACAAGGTGTGAGGCGTGAAATTAAGGGGTAAAGCGTAAAATTAAAACGTAAAGCATAAAAAAATCAGGTGTAAGGCATGAAATGAAGAGGTAAAGTGCAAAATTAAGGCAAAAAACGTTTAAAAATTAACATAAAGTGTAATAAAATGGGGTGCAAAGGGGTCTCCCTCCCCCTCCCTGCCCCCCCCCAGCTTTACACACTGTAGAGACTTTTGCTGAACTCGTGCCCCTCCCCCACCCCCAGCCTGGCCCGGGGGGGCTGCGGGGGGGGGGGGTTTGGGGGGGCTGGGGGGTGTGTGTGTTAGGAAAGTGCGGAGAGCCCTGTCACCAGTCCATCCCAGTTGGGTAACTGGGCGCCCAAGGCTGGCGCTACGCACCTCGGCGGCAGATGAAGCATAACGTGGTGGTGGTCTCCGGCGGCGGCGCGGCAGGGGGGTGTCAGCACCTGGAGAGGGGGGAAACGGCGGTGACCCCCAACCCAGGGCCCCCAGCCCCACACACCCAGCCCCCCAACCCAGGGGGCTCCCAGCCTGACCCCCCCTACCCCAGGCCCCCCCAGCTCCACAAAGCCTGACACCACGCCCCCCCCCCCCCCCCCCCAGCCCCACATACCCGGACCCCCAACCCAGGGGTCTCCCAGCTCCACAAAGCCTGATACACACCCCCAGCCCCACACCCGGACCCCCACCCCAGGATCCCCCAGCCCCACACCCGGACGTGGACCCCCACCCCAGGCCCCACCAACTCCACATAGCCTGACCCCCATCCCAGGACCCCCCAACACACATACCCGGACGTGGACCCCCACCCCAGGACCCCCCAGCCCCACATCTCCCGACCCCCCACGCCAGGGCCCCCCAGCCCCACACACCCGGGCCCCCACGCCAGGTCCCCCCGGCACCCCTAGGCCCGGCCGCCCCCCCGCCCCACAGGCCCGGCCCCTCCCCAAGCCCCCCGCCCCCCAAGCCCCCTCCCCGCCCCCTCGAGCCCCCAGCCGCTGCCCCGACGCCCCCCACCCCACCCCCCCACCCCGCCCCGCCCCCCCGGCTCGTACCGGGCCCCCCTCCCCGCCGGCCCAGCCGCCGCTCCGGCTCCCTCCGCCCCGCAGAGCCGCCGCCTCCCATTGGCCCCGAGAGACGCGCGCTGCCATTGGCCGGCCGCCGCCACGCGGCCACGCCCACACGCCTGCGTCCCATAGGCGGAACGCTGCGCTTGGCCCCGCCCCCGGGGGAGCCGCCGGCGGCAGTGATTGGCTGAGAGGCGGGGCAGCCGCTAGAGTCCGGGGCGGGCTGGAGGGGGCACAGCTGGACCCGAACTGGGGGGTGTGGCACAGCTGGATCTGGGCACAGCTGGACCCGAACTGGGGGGTGTGGCACAGCTGGATCTGGGCACAGCTGGACCAGAACTGGGGGATGTGGCACAGCTGGATCTGGGCACAGCTGGACCCAAACTGGAGGGGGGTGGGGCACAGCTGGACCCAAACTGGAGGGGGGTGGGGCACAGCTGGACCCAAACTGGAGGGGTTTGTGGCACAGCTGGACCTGGGCACAACTGGATCAAAACTGGGGGGGCTGGGGCACAGCTGAATCTGGGTACAACTGGATCAAAACTGGGGGGGGGGCAGGGCACAGCTGGATCCAGGCACAACTGGATCCAAACAGGGGGGCAGGGCACAGCTGGATCCAGACCCAAAGCACAGCTGGATCAAAACAAGGGGCACAGCTGGAGGGGGCACAGCTGGATCCCAACCAGGGGCAAACCTGGCCCCAGCCAAGGGGGGACCCACCCCAAATCCTCCAGGGCTGGGGGGAGGGGGGGGGGGGGGGGCTGAACTCTCCAACCCCCCAAGAGGCAGGTGGTGGTGGTGGGGGGGGCTCACCCCCCCCCCCCCAAGGGCTGCTGGTTATCACCGCCCCCCTCCCCCACCCCAAATTGTCCCCCACTCCACACTCAGCTTCTTCCATCTCTTTATTCACCACAATAGCCCAGCACGTGCCCCTGCCGACGCACCCCTCCCCCCACCCCCAACCCCCCCACTCCCACCCTACAGCCCCCCCCCCCCTCGGCCCTCCTGGGTGTGCGGGAGGGGTGCAAGCAGCTCTCAGGGGTTCAGCAAAAGTCTCTACAGCATGTAAAGCCTCTACAGGGGAGGGAGGGGGAGGGCGGGGGGAAGGCGACCCCTTTGCACCCCATTTTTTTTATGCTTTACATTTTTTCTTAACTCTTTTCACCTTAATTTTACACTTTACACCTTCATTTCACGCCTCACTTTTTTTTTTTTTACGCTTTACACCTTAATTTTATGCTTTACACGTTTTTTTTCTGCTTTACGCCATAGTTTCACGCTTTGTGCCCTATTTCCGCTGACACCCCCCCGCCCCACCCCCACCCCCAGCTCACGGATTTCCCTTCTCCTCGTCGCCGTTTTCCTTCTTAATTTCCTCGTAAAGGGCTTCGCCGCCGCCTTTCTCAGCCCCCTCCCCCGCTTTGGCGTTGGGGACCCAGAGCCCCGAGTCGATGCAGCGCTGCATGTGGTATTTGGCCTCCTGGGAGGAAGAGGAAGGTGGGGAAAGGGTCAAAACGGGGGGGTTTAGTGTTTCCCCCCCACCCTGCCAGGCTGGGGAGTCCCCCCCCAGCCCCTCCGCGCCCCCCGGGGTGCAAATACTCACAGTGGGATCCATTTTACTGATAGTGTCTTGCAACATCTGGACGTCTTTGACATCAAAACATTTCTGCAGTTCCTGCGAGGCCGAAGAAAATGAGGAGGGGGGGGAAGCAGCAGGCACCCCCAAACGTTAAACCACACCAAGATTTTGCTTACGTCCCCCCCCAACCCCTAAAAAAATTAAAATATAAAGCACAAGGGGGGGTTTACTCACGGGGGGGAGGGACTCGTAGACCTCGACGGGGTCGAGCCCGCCGGGGCCCAAGCGCTTCTGCCGCTCCTCTTCCTCGTACTCCTTCATCGCCTTCTCGATGCGGACCCTGGCCCGGCCCCTCACCCGCTCCTTGAAAGCCTCCAGCTCATCGTTGAAGCCCTCCATGTACTGCTGATCCGCCGTCTGCAGCGAGGGAGGGGGGGGGTGAGGGTCTGCCCACCCCCCACATCCCACCCCGAAGGCACCCCGGGGTCCCACTCCCACACCGAGGCACCGGGGGGCTGGAAAATCTCTGCCCCCAGGGGGGTGGGGGGCGTCCAGCGGTGGGTTTACCTTAATTTTGGTGGAAAATTGCCTAAAACAAGCCCTGGGATCCACCTTCTCAAGACACCCCCCCCCCATTTAAGACACCATGGCACCGGAAAATCACCACCCTGAGGCGGGGTGGGGGGGATCCATTTGTGGTTTTACCTTAATTTTGTCAAAACTTGCCTGAAACAAGTCCTGGGATCTACCTGCCCACCCCCCCACCCCCCAAAGTACGGGAAAATCGCCACTGTGAGGGGAGGTTGGGGGGGTCTGGCAGCGTTTTTACCTTGATTTTGGTGGAAAAATCGCCTGAAACGAGCCCTGGGATCCACCTTCCCACCCCGCAGCCCCCCAAACTGTGGGAAAATCACCACCCTGAGGGGGGGTGGGGGGGTCCAGCAGTGTTTCTACCTTAATTTTGGTCAAAAATTACCCGAAATAAGCCCTGGGATCCACCTTCCTAACCCCCCAAGACCCCACAGTGCCATAAAATTACTGCCCTCAAGGGGGGTGGGGGGGGTCCAGCGGTGCTTTTACCTTAATTTTGGTGGAAAATTGACTGAAATGGGCCCTGGGATCCACCTTCCCACCCCCCAAAGCCCCCATGGTGCCAGAAAATCGCCACCCCGAGGGGGGTGGGGGGTCCAGCGGTGGGTTTACCTTAATTTTGGTGAAAAACTGCCTGAAACAAGCCCTGGGATCCACCTTCAGGCTCTTGGCCAGCTCCAGGATGAACTGCATGACGATGGTCTGGTGGGCCACCTGCTCCATCAGGGCGTGTTTCTGGGGGGGGAAAACACACAAAAAAGGGGTGAGGACCCCATAAATTCCCTCTGCCCCCCCCCCTCCCCACGTCACGGTGCTCAGCCCCAGCCCCCTTTGCGGCGGGGGAAGAGGGTGCGGGGAGTGGAGTGGATCCCTACGGAGCGGAGGGATCAGGAGGGATGGGATGAGATTCAACACAGATCCCAAATTTGGGGCATCAAACTCTCCTGTAATGCTGCAAGTTTGGGAATGAGGGAGGCGAGACCCTCCCCAGACCCCCAGTTGCGGTTAGATTTGATCCTAAAAGATCTTTTTAATCCAAATTATTCCCTGATCCCATCCAGCACCGGGTCCACAGCACGGCAGAGAGCCAGCGCTGCTAGAGACAATCCGGGGGCTGAACCTCTCCACTGCAAGGAGGGGATCCCACCTGGATAAAAAGCGGGGAGTGGGGAGCTCCCTGCACCCGAGGAGGGCTGCAGCACAGTGGGGGTTGGGGTTTAGGTTGGATTTTGGGGGAAATTCCTCCGCTTGGAGAGTTTTCCAGCACGGAACGGGCTGCCCGGGGCAGGGGGGGGGGGGGCGGCGGCGGCACCAGCCCGGAGGGGATTTAAAATACACGTTGACACGGCACTGGGGGTCACAGTGTGACATCAGCGCCGGATCAATGACCTCAAAGCTCTTTTCCAACCAAAATTATCCTACAGTCCCCCCAATGCCATCATTTCCAGCAGGAAAATGAAATCCACCCGCGGCAGAAAGGCCAGTGAGGCGAGGACAAGGCAATCCCGGCACGAAGCTGGGGGAAGGGCTGGATTTCATCCCGTTTTTCTCACCTCTTCCACCTCCAGATCGATGCACCAGATGACTAAGTAATTAGCCGTCTCCTCGCAAACGAGGTGAGGGTTATCGGAGAGATATTTCTGGCTGTCGTCCCAGCGCCGCAGCATCCCTTCAAAGCAGGGCAGCCCCAATTAGAGGCAGGTTTATTCCGCTCGTTAAAAAAAGAACAGCCTCTAAACCTCGTCAGTAAAAAAAAAAAAAAAAAAAAAAAAAAGAGGGGAGGGGGCGGGGGGGAGGGGGTGGTGACTCATCCCCAGGTTCAATTAACTTCCCCCCCTCAAATTAGCGGCCCACGAAGCTTCGCCTCGGCTGGGCGAGCAGGGGAAAAAATCTTTTGGGAAAAATATGTCAAATCGTCAACTGGAAGCAGCGATTTCCTGGCTGCTCGGCTCGGGGGGGGGGGGCGGGGGGGGGGGGGGGGGGGCAGGGGGCGGGGGGGAACTGTTCCCAGCAGGACCCCCCCCAGAAAGGGGTTCCCAACCCCCACCCAGCACTCACCGAAATGTTTGATCTGCTTCTCGTATCTCTCCACAAAAGTTTTGTGTTTCTTCTCCTTCTGCTCCTCCGTCTCCTCCTTCTCCTCCGGTTTGACGTTGAAGACGCTCTGGGAAGCGGAAAGATATGAGGTGCCAGCCCAGCGATTTTGGGGCGGTGGGGGGGGCACAGACACGGGGGAGGGGGCCCCCAAACCCACCTTGCTGAAGCCGTCCTTGCTGAGGGTGTCCACATTCCAGGGCATGTTCTTCTCCTTCTTTTTCAGCTCCTCCAATTTGTTTTCCCAGCTTTTCTCTTCGTTTTTCAGCTGTTGAGCTTCGGCCTGGAGTTTTTCCAGCTCTCCCTTCCCGCTTTCCGGATCCGCCACCTCCAACTCCTTCATTTTTTTCTGGCACTCTGCGAGTTTCCTTTTACATTCCCGACAGCCTTTATCCAGCTCTTCTTTTTCCTTCTGGAATTGCTCCATCCGCTCCACTCGAGCCTGAAGGCGACAGGATGGAAACCACATCGGGAGAGATGTTGGAAGGGCATCGTTAACGCTCTCTCCCACGGCCCTTCCCGGCCTCGTTAGCTGCGCTCCGGGAAGCCCCACGCGCTCTCCCGGAGCCGTTATCCCTGCAGAATGGGGTGAAGCACAAGGAGCTGCTGTGAAGGGAGACCAACACCCCCAAAACCATCTGGTTTCAAGGAAAAAAACCATAAAACTTCCAAGTGCCTCCGCGCAGCTCCAGGGTATTTTGTCGGGATGGGGAGGGAGCAGCTCCAGAATGCGGCAGCTTCCACCTCGCTGAGGCCTTGGAGGGCTCCAGCTCCCATAGAGCCCCCCCAGTTTACCCCTCCCCCGTCCCAGCAACCCCCTGTGCAAGGCTGGGGGGGGCGGGCAGCAGAGCTTTGCAGCCCCTGGGGGTGTCACCCACCCGGGTGCTGGGGGTTTAGCGTGGAGGGTTTGGGGGTGGGGGTGCTGCTGCAGCCCCCCAGCATCTGTGGCTGCTATGGAAACAGGGGGGCCCAAGGGAAACGGGGTGTCACAGGCCACTGGTTGCTATAGGGGTGGGGGAGCCCCCACCATGGGGGCCCTGGAGATGGTCAGAATGGGAACGGGGGAGCTCCCTCCCCACTGGAGGGGGTCCCAGAGCCGGTGGGCATAGGAATGGGGGAGCCCCCTCACCATGGGGGGGGTCCTGGAGTTAGTCCCCATGGGAAAGGGGCTGCCCCCTCCCCATGGGAGGGAGTCCTGGGGCCTGTTGGCATAGGAGTGGGGGAGCCCCCTCCCCACGGGGGGGGTCTTAGAGCCGGTCACCATTGGAATGGGGGAGACCCCGAGCCGGTGGACACGGGAATGGGGGAGCCCCCTCCTATTGAGGGGTCCTGGGGCCTGCTAGCATGGGAATGGGGGAGCCCCCTCCGCACGGGGGGGGGGGTCTTGGAGCCGGTCACCATGGGAATGGGGGAGACCCCGAGCCGGTGGGCATGGGAAAAGGGGACCCCCCTTCCACTGGGAGGTCCTGGGGCCTGCTAGCATGGTAATGTGGGAGCCCCCTCCCACGGGGGGGGTCTTGGAGCCGGTCATCATGGGAATGGGGGAGTCCCCGAGCCGGTGGACACGGGAATGGGGGAGCCCCCTTCCACTGGGGGGACCTGGGGCCTGCTAGCATGGGAATGGGGGAGCCCCCTCGCCACGGGGGGGTCTTGGAACCGGTCACCATGGGAATGGGGGAGACCCCGAGCCGGTGGACACGGGAATGGGGGAGCCCCCTTCCACTGGGGGGACCTGGGGCCTGCTAGCATAGGAATGGGGGAGCCCCCTCGCCACGGGGGGGGGGGCGTCTTGGAGCCGGTCACCATGGGAATGGGGGAGACCCCGAGCCGCTGGGCATGGGAAAAGGGGACCCCCCTTCCACTGGGAGGTCCTGGGGCCTGCTAGCATGGGAATGGGGGAGCCCCCTCGCCACGGGGGGGTCTTGGAACCGGTCACCATGGGAATGGGGGAGTCCCCGAGCCGGTGGACACGGGAATGGGGGAGCCCCCTTCCACTGGGGGGACCTGGGGCCTGCTAGCATAGGAATGGGGGAGCCCCCTCGCCACGGGGGGGGGGGGGCGTCTTGGAGCCGGTCACCATGGGAATGGGGGAGTCCCTGAGCCGGTGGGCATGGGAGCAGGGGAGCCCCCTCCCTTTGGGGGGATCCCAGAGCCGGAAACGGGGATCCCTTTCCCCACGGGAACCCTTGGAGCAGGCTACCACACAAACAGCGGCACAGGCCCCCCCTCCCCACGCGGCTGCCATGACAACAAGAACCCCCTGTCCCTCCGGCAGCCTCGGGGCCGCTCCCCACGGGAACGGGCCGGGGGGGGGGGGCGCCGGGGCGGGGGGAGGGGGGGGGAGGGGAGGCCGCGGGCCGGCCGGGCCGCACCTGGTGCCGCCATCGGAAGAGACTGGCCGTGTCGATGTTGGGGTGAGTTTCGTCTTCATCGTCCGAGACCTCGATGTGGTCCCACACGCTGTAATCCACCATGGCGCGGCCGCCCCCCGGCCCCGCCGCCTCCGGCCGCTTCTGGAACCCTCCAGCACCCGCCCCGCCTACTTCCGCCCGCGGCGTTCGCACTTCCGGGCGCGCCGCCGGAGCGTATTTCCGGTTGCGCCCAGGCCCCGCCCCGCGCATGCGCGCTGCCCGCAGGAGGCGCGGCGCAGCGGCCGCCTCGCCCGGCGTAAAGATGGCGGCGGTTTTAAAGAGACACGCACGCCGAAAAGGGGAGGTGAGGGCGGGGCCCCCCCACTCGACGCCCCGGGACTGGGAGGGGGGAGGGGGGGGGGTGTCAGGCAGGGTCTGTGCGGCTTGTGCGGACGGGGAGGGGTGGGCAGGGGCCCACAGGCGGGCGGGGGCCGTGGGGACAGGGCCGTGGGGACGCAGGGCCGTGGGGACGGGGGAGGGGGGACAGAGGGACACGAGGGGACATGGCACATTGGGAGTACAGGGGCATGGGGACTCAGGGGCATGGTGGCGCAGGGACATGGTGGCACAGGGATGTGGTGGGTCACGGTGCCTTGGGGACAGAGGGACATGGTGGGACACAGGGACATGGGGACACGGGCATGGTGGCGCAGGGACATGGTGGCACAGGGACATGGGGGGACGCAGTGCCTTAGGGACAGAGAGACATGGGGGGACACAGGGACATGGTGGGACACAGGGACATGGGGGGACACGGGCATGGTGGCGCAGGGACATGGTGACACAGGGATGTGGTGGGTCACGGTGCCTTGGGGACAGAGGGACATAGCGGGACACAGGGACATGGGGACACGGGGACATGGGGGGACACGGTGCCTTAGGGACAGAGGGACATGGGGACAGAGGGACATGGTGGGACATGGTGCCTTAGGGACATGGTGGGACACGGGGACAGAGAGATGTGGAGGCACATGGCACCGCTGGGGACACAGGGACATGGCGCCATGGTGGCACAGGGACATGGGAACAGAGGGACATGGGGGGACATGGCACCCTGGGGACACAGGGACATGGGGACAGGGGGTCATGGTGGAACAGGGCGCCCTGGGGACACAGAGACATGGGGCCGTGGTGGCACAGGGCCATGGTGGCACGGGGACATGGTGACACAGGGACATGGTGGGACACAGGGACACCGGGACATGGGGACCCGGTGGCACAGGGACACGGGGACACCGGGAGCTGGCTGGGATACATGGTGACACCGGGGGGACTTGGGGGCGGGGGGCGGTTCGGGGGGACACGACAGCACCGGGGGACACCGGAGGGGCCGGGGACACCGGGGGACCCGCGTGGCAGGGGGGGATGGGGGGATGGGGGCGCCGCTCCCGGCGCGTTTCCGCCGGCGCCGCCGCTGCCACCGGCCGCTCTGGGGGCCCCGGGGCCGGTCCCGGGGCCGGTCCCCGCCGCGCCCCGGCCGCAGGGCACCGGGGGGGGGAGGGGGGGCGGGACCGGGAGCCGGGCAGGTACGGGAACGGAGCGGGAACGGGAACGGGACCGGCACGGGGATGGATCGGGAACGGGAGGGATCTGGAACGGGAACGGCCTCCGGAATGGCACCGGCACCGGGAGGGACCGGGAACGGCCCCGGCCCCGGGAACGGCCCCGGGAGGCACTGGGACCGGGAGGCCCCGGGGCAGGCACCAGGCAGCACCGGGAATGAACCGGGACTGGCCCGGGACCGGGCAGCATCAGAGCAGCCCGTTCCCCCCGCCGCCCCTCCCCCCCCGCCAGCCCCGAGCATCCTCCGGTACCCGCGGGGGGGGGCCCGGGACCAGGGGGAAGCAACGCTGATGCCGGTGCCGGTGCCAGGGAGAGGAATGGTGCTGGGAGCCGTGCCGGTACCGGGGGAGGTGATACTGGCACCGGGGAGGTGATACTGGTACCAGGGGAGGTGATACTGGTACCGGCGAGGTGATGCCGGCACCGGGGAGGCCATGCTGAAGGGATGCCGGTACCGGGGGAGGTGATGCCGGTGCCGGGGAGGTGATACCGGTACCGGGGGAGGCCATGCTGAAGGGATGCTGGTTACCGGGCAGCAGTACCAGCGCTGTGGGAAGAGATGCCGGTACTGGGGGAGGCAATGCCGGTACTGGGGAGGCCATGCCGGTACTGGGAAGGCCATGCCAAAGCGATGCCGGTACTGGGAAGGCCATGCCGGTACTGGGGAGGCCAGGCTGAAGGGATGCTGGTACTGGGAAGACCATGCCGGTACTGGGAAGGCCATGCCGGTACCGGGGAGGCCAGGCCCAAGGGATGCCGGTACTGGCTGCGGTGCTGGTGCGGTGGGAACTGATGCTGGTGCCGTGGCGGGAGCGATGCTGGTGCTGCTGGTGGCACTGGGAACTGATGCCGGTTCCGTGGCCAACGATGCCGTGGCCGCCATGCCGGGGTTTCCTTGGCAACCTTTGCCAGAAGGAGCTGGGGGTCCCCGGGGTGGGAGCTGGGGGTCCCGGGAGCTGCCACGGAGCAGCCCCCCCCCCCGGCACGGCACCCCCGGCCCCCCCCGCTCCTGGCACAGGTTGGGGTGCTTGGGGGGTGCTGGGGGTCTCCCCACTCCCCCTCAACCTCGGCTCTCACCCGCAGGCGCCGCAGCCCCCCGGGACGTGGCGGGGTCCCCCCGCGCCCCCCACATGGCCCCCACGCCCTGAGCCCCCCCGGCGCCGCGCGGGCACATGAGGAAGAGCCGGAGCGACCTGGCCAGGCCCGAGGAGCAGGTGAGCGGCACCGGGGGGCACCGGGGGGGCTGGGGGGCACCTCTGCACGCCTGCCCTGGGGACCCACAGCAGGGGGTGAGGGGCTTCAGCATGGGGGCTGTGCCGTGCCATGCTGGGCCAGGCCGTGCCATGCTGTGCCAAGTTGTGCCAGGCTGTGCCACACTGTGCCATGCCGTGCCACATCGTGCCACGCTGTGCCATGTTGTGCCAGGCCGTGCCAGGTTGTGCCATGCCGTGCCAGGTTGTGCCAGGCCGTGCCACACTGTGCCACGCTGTGCCATGTTGTGCCAGGCCGTGCCAGGTTGTGCCGTGCCATGCCACACTGTGCCATGCTGTGCCATGCCGTGCCACACTGTGCCATGCCGTGCCATGCCAGGCTGTGCCAGGCCATGCCACACTGTGCCATGCCGTGCCACATCGTGCCATGCTGTGCCATGTTGTGCCAGGCCGTGCCATGCTGTGCCAGGCCATGCCACACTGTGCCAGGCCATGCTGTGCCATGATGTTCCGTGCTGTGCCAACCCGTGCCACGCCGTGCCATGTGGTGTGAGGCTCCTGGGCCGTGCCGTGCCACACCGTGTGGTGCCATGCCATGCCATGCTGATCCATGGCCGTGCCATGCCGAGCCATGCCATGTGAGGCTCACTGGCCGTGTGCTGCAGCACCATGTGGTGCTGTGCTGTGCCGTGCCGTGCCAGGCTGTGCCATGCTGCGCCATTCCATGCCATGCCATGCTGCGTGGCGTGTGGCTCCCTCACCATGTGGTGCTGTGCCGTGCCGTGCCAGGCTGTGCCATGCTGCGCCGTTCCATGCCATGCCACGCCATGCTGCGTGGCGTGTGGCTCCCTCACCATGTGGTGCTGTGCCATGCCACGCTGTGCCGCACCGCACTGTTCCGTGCCGTGCCATACCATGCTGCGCCGTGTGGTGTGAGACCTGCTCGCCATGCGGTGCCGTGCCGTGCCATGCAGCACTGCTCTGTGCCATGCCATGCCGTACCGTGCCGTGCCGTGTGGTGTGAGGCCCCCTCGCCATGTGGTGCCGTGCCATGCCATAGCGCACTGTGCCATGCCGTACCGTGCCATGCCATGTGGTGTGAGGCCCCCTCACCATGTGATGCCATGCCATGCCATAGCGCGCTGTGCCATGCCGTACCGTGCCACGCTGCGTGGTGTGAGGCCCCCTCACCATGTGGTGCCGTGCCATGCCATAGCGCACTGTGCCATGCCGTACCGTGCCGTGCCGTGTGGTGTGAGGCCCCCTCACCATGTGGTGCCGTGCCATGCCATAGCGTGCTGTGCCATGCCGTACCATGCCATGCTGCATGGTGTGAGGCCCCCTCGCCATGTGGTGCCGTGCCATGCCATAGCGCACTGTGCCATGCCGTACCATGCCACGCTGCGTGGTGTGAGGCCCCCTCGCCATGTGGTGCCGTGCCATGCTGCACTGTTCCATGCCGTGCCGTGCCATGCCGTGCCGTGCCGTGCCGTGCCGTGCCACCCTGTCTGACCTGCCGCCGTCCCTTCCCCGCAGCCCCCGCCGGACCCCGGGTGCTGCAGCCGCTCCCCCCCCTCCCTGGCGATGTTGGGTGCCGACCTGCGCCGCGGGTGCCGGCGCCCCTCTGCCAGCCTCCAGGTGCCCCCCTGGAAGCCCCCGGAGCGGCCGCGCTCACCGGAGCCCAGCGGCCTCCCGCGCCCCACCACGCTGCCCCTCCGCGCCCCGCCGCGCCCCGCCGGCACCCACCCCGAGCCCCCCAGGTAGGGACGGGCTTGGGGCAGGGGGGGACGCGTGGCACGAGGGTGTCACCATGGCAGTGGGGGTCACGGTGGTGTTGGGGACCCCCCAGCTCTCCGGGCACTGAGCTCGGGGGGGGACACGTGGCACGGGGGTGTCACCGCAGCAGTGGGGGTCCCAGTGGCATCGGGGACCCCCCAGCTCTCCAGGTGCTGAAGGGGGACACACACGTGTGGCACGAGGGTGTCACCATGGCGGTGGGGGTCGGGGTGGCATTGGGGACCCCCAAGTTTTCCAGGCGCTGAGCCGGGGGGGGACACGTGGCACGAGGGTGTCACCCGCGGTGGCGGGGGTCCCAATGGCATTGGGGACCCCCCAGTTCTCCAGGTGCTGAAGGGGGGGACACGTGGCACGAGGGTGTCACCGCAGTGGTGGGGGGTCCCGGTGGCATCGGGGGGACCCCAGCTCTCCGGGCGCTGAGGCGGGGGGTGACCCTGGGCCGGGGGGGGCTGCTGGGGTGTCTGCGGTGGGGACGGGGACAGGGTGGGGGATGGGGCTGGCGTGGGGACAGCACCAGGGATGGGGACAGTGTCCAGAGTTGGGGACAGTGCGGGGGTGGGGGGTGGGGGATTGGGGACAATGTCCAGGGTTGGGGACCGGGGGGGGGGGGGGGGTTGGGGGACAGTGCGGGGGTTGGGGACAGTGCAGGGGTTGGGGACAGTGCCAGGCCAGTGCCCCCGCCATGGCATCGCCCCCCCCCTGCCCCACACATCCCTCAGGATTCAGTGGGGGGTCACCCCCCCCCAATCCCCCCCCCCCCCCCAAATTAACCCTACCTGTGGGCCCCCCACCCCAGCCCCGGTGCTAGCGGTGCCAGCGCGGTGACCCCCCCCCGGGGGGGCCCGATCCGGTGCGGTGCCACCAGCCTGTGGCGCGCAGCCCCCCTCCCCCCCCCGAATCATCCACCGAATTTTCCAGGGTATGTTCCCACCCGGCTCCCCATTCCCACCCCCTGCCCCCCCCCCAAACTCCCCCCGGGGTGGGGCAGGAATTGGGGACGCCCCCCACCCCACCCCACCACCGCTCGGTGACATCAATGGGGGACAGCATGTTTGTTTGGGTTTTTTTTGGGGGGGGGGGTGTCAGCTGCCTGCCCCCCGCAGCGATGCCACGGTGAAACTGGAGCTGCTGGAACTGGGGGGGGGTGGGGGGTGTCACATCGGACCCCCCCATAGTTTGTGTCAGGGTGGGGGAATGCGCCCCCCCCCCCCCCCCAGTAATGGGGAGGGGGCACTGGGCAGGTGTGGGGGACCCCCCCCCGTGTTGCCTCGGTGGGGTGATTGCCCAGGACCCCCCCCCCACCGGTCTGGGGGGGCTGTGAAGTGCCCTGGGAGGGGGGGGGGGGGGCTATTGCAGCTGGGGGGGGGGTCCTGCAGTGCCGTGTACATGGGGGGGGGGCCCCCATTGTCACCCGGGGGGGGCCCTCCCACCCCCCCCCTTGGCCCTGAGGGTCTCAAATGAGGGGGACCCCCCCCACACCTCTGTCTCGGGGGGGGTCCCTTCGGCAATGTGCGTGGGGGGGGGACACCCCCATTACAGCGGGGGGGGGTGTCTCTTTGCGGGGGAGGGGCATTGCGGCCTTGGGGGGGGTCTGTGCAGTGCCGGGGGGGGGGGCACCCCAATTGCCACCCTGGGGGGGGGGGCATTGCCGCCTTTGGGGGGGTCTGTGCAGTGCTGGGGGGGGACACCCCCATTGTCACTCTGGGGGGGGCTTTTTGGTGCTGGGGGGGGGGCATTGCCGCCTGGGGGGGGTCTGTGCAGTGCGGGGGGGGGGGACACCCCCATTGCCACCCTGGGGGGGGGGGGCATTGCCGCCTGGGGGGGGTCTGTGCAGTGCGGGGGGGGGACACCCCCATTGCCACCCTGGGGGGGGTCTGTGTGGTGCTGGGGGGGGGGCATTGCCACCGGGGGGGGGTGTCTGTGCAGTGCGGGGGGGGGGGGAGACCCCCATTGCCACCCTGGGGGGGGGGGCATTGCCGCCTGGGGGGGTCTGTGCAGTGCGGGGGGGGGGGAGACCCCCATTGCCACCCTGGGGGGGTCTGTGTGGTGCTGTGCGGGGGGGGGGGGACCCCCATTGCAGCTGGGGGGGGGTCCCTGCAGCACCATTCAGCGCCCCCCCCCTCACCCCCCCCCCCCAAGCTGCAATGGGGTCTGTGCCTTGCCTGGCTGGGGGGGGGGGTCTCAAGTGCTGCTCTGGGGGGGTCTCTGCTCTGTGTGCCCCCCCCAGCGTGGGGGGGGAGGTGCTGGGGGGGGGCAGAATCCGCGCTGCTGGTTTCCCCGGGGGGGGGGTGTTCCCCCTCGGCTGCGGGGGGAGGGGGGAATCTCTCAGTGAGGGGGGGGGGATCCCTGGATGGGGGGAGTCGCATGGTGGGGGGGGGATCCCGGGGGGGGGGATTTATGAGTCTCGAGGGAAGCCCAGGGGTGGATCCCCGCCGGGGGGGGGACGGCATACCCGGGGGGGGATCTCCGCTGCGGGGGTTGGGGGGGGGGATCCCCACTGTTGGGGGGGGATGGGGGGGGGGATGTGGGGGGGATCCATATCGGGGGGGGGATCCCCGCTGTAGGGGGGGATGCGGGGGGGGGATCCTTATCGGGCGGGTTATCAGGAGTGGATCCCCGCTGTAGGGGGGGCGATGCGGGGGGGGGAGAGGGATCCCCATCGGGGGGTTATCGCGGGGGGGGATCCCCACTGTAGGGGGGGATGCGAGGGGGTATCCCCGCCGCGGGGGTTATGGGGGGGATCCCCACTGTTGGGGGGGGATGTGGGGGGGATCCATATCGGGGGGGGATCCCCGCTGTAGGGGGGGGATGGCGGGGGGGGATCCCTGTCGGGGGGGGTTATCAGGAGTGGATCCCCGCTGTAGGGGGGCGATGCGGGGGGGGGAGGGGGATCCCCATCGGGGGGTTATCGCGGGGGGGGGGGATCCCCGCTGTAGGGGGGGATGCGAGGGGGTATCCCCGCCGCGGGGGTTATGGGGGGGATCCCCATCGGGGGGGTTACCGGGGGGGATCCCCGCTGTAGGGGGGGATGCGAGGGGGGATCCCCACCGGAGGGGGGAGGGGAGCGGGGGTGTGTGCGCCGCCTCGTACCTGCAGGGGGGGGGCGGGGGTCCCAGTGTGGAGCCGCCCCCGGGGGGGCAGGTCCCGGGGCGGGGGGAGGCGCCGAGGCGGGCGCGCAGGGGGCGGCACCGGCGGCGGCGGCACCGGGAGGGGCTCCGGGACCGGCACCGGCACCGGGGGGCGCCTCCCCCGGGCTCGTCCCTACCGGTTGCACGGGGCCATGCGCATCCCGGGGCCGGGAGGAGCCGCCGCCGCTCCCGCCGCCGCGCATCGCTAGGGACCGGCTCCGGTACCGGCAGCGGGAGGGGCTCCGGTACCGGCACCGGCAGCGGGAGGGGCTCCGGGCACCGGGAGAGCTCCGGGACCGGCACCCGGAGGGGCTCCGGTACCGGCGTCGGGACCGTGTTGAGCGCCGGCAGCGGCTCCGGGACCGGCTCCGGGACCGGGAGGGGCTCTAGTACCGGCACCGGGAGGGGCTCCGGGACCGGCTCAGGCACCGGGAGAGGCTCCGGGACCGGCACTGGGACCGTGTTGGGCACCGGCAGCGACTCCGGTACCGGCTGAGGCACCGGGAGAGGCTCTGGGACCGGCTCCGGGCACCGGGAAAAGCTCCGGTACCGGCACCGTGTCGAGCACCGGCAGCAGCACCGACACCGGCACCGGGTCGGGCACCGGCGGCAGCACCGACACCGGTACCGGGACCGCGCTGGGCACCGGCAGCAGCTCCAGTACCGGCACCGGGCACATCTCAGGGTCCCCGGTGCCCCCCGCCCCGGTCCCGCGGACGATGGAGCCGGTACCGGGCTCCAGGAAGAGCCTCTCGCTGTCGCTGCCGGTGCCCCGGGAGGGGCCCAGCACCCTGAAGCCCCCCCAGCACCTCTGGCGCCAGCCCCGCACCCCCATCCGCATCCGCCACCGCGGCTTCTCTGACACCGACCGGCACCGGCCCCGGCCCATGGAGCGGGCGGACGCCGTCGACACCGGGGACCGGCCCGGGCTGCGCAAATCCCGCATGTCCTGGCCCTCCTCCCTGCACGGGACCCCCGGCACCGGCAGGCGGTAGGTGACAGCGGCGGGACCCCCCCAGACCCCCAGCTTCTGAGCGGCACCGGGGGTGGGACCCCCCCAGCCAGCATCCTCCCGGTACCGGGACCCCCCCCAGCCAGCATCCTCCCGGTACCAGGACTGGGAGCCCCCCAGCATCATCCCAGTACCAGGACCAGAGGTGAGACCCGTCCCCAGCATCATCCTGGTACCAGGACTGGGACCCCCCCCAGCCAGCATCCTCCCGGTACCGGGACTGGGATCCCCCCCCAGCATCATCCCGGTACCGGGACCAGAGGTGGAACCCCCTCCCAGCATCATCCCAGTATTGAGACTGGGACACCACCCCCTCCAGCATCATCCTGGTACCGGGACTGGGGGTGGGACCCCCCATCCAGCACCGTCCCAGTACCGGGACTGGGACTCCCCCTAGCATCATCCCAGTACCAGGACTGGAACCACCCCCAGGATCATCCCAGTACCAGTACTGGAGGTGAGACACCCCTCTGGTTATCCCAGTACCAGGATGGGAGGTGGGACCCCCCCGCCCCCAGCACCATCCCGGTACCAGGACTGGGACCCCCCCCAGCACCATCCCAGTACCAGGACTGGGACCCCCCCCAGCACCATCCCAGTGCCAGGACTGGGACCCCCCCCAGCACCATCTCAGTACCAGGACTGGGACGCCCCCCAGCACCATCCCGGTACCAGGACTGGGACCCCCCCAGCACCCCCCTCACCCTGGTGCCATGGCAGTGGGAGGGGGCTGGTGGCGGTGCCGGTACCGGGAATGGATCCGTCCCATGGGCTGCTGGGGGGGAGGATGGCGGGGACAGCAGTGACACAAGGGGGGGGGGTGTCACATCCCTCGGGACCCCCAACTGGGCCAGACCTGGGATCCCCCACCGGGCACTGGGGATGGTGATGGGGTCACCGACACCGGCACAGCCGCGGTGCCTGGCTGTGGCCCCCCCTGCCCGTGAGTACCCCATGGGTGCTGTTCCCAGTGGGGTTTGGGGGGTGTCCAGGCCCCCCCCCAGCACCTGACCGAGGGCCCCCCCATCCCGGCACCTGCGGTTTTGGGGTGACCCCCGCGTGCCACCGGCTCTGCCGGGGCGAACCTGCTCCCAGGGGTGGGGGGTGGGCGAGCAGAACCAAACTGGGGAGGGGAACATCAATCCCACCACCACCCCCCCCCTGCCCCCGCCGGGTCCCCCTGGCCCCGGTGCCGGTTCTGCCCGTTCCCGGGCGGGAAGTTTTTTTGGGAAAACGATTTGGGAACGCGCCGGCGGGCGGTTGTGCCACCAGGGCAGCGTGTGCCGGGCACCGCGTCCTTCCGGCAGCGCCGGGGGGGGCCGCGGCACCTCCGGCTTCATTCGGGGAGATAATTTATGCACAGGAGGCTCAGCAGATGGCCAGGACTCGGGGGTTTTATTTCCTTCCTCCTCCTCCTCTTCCTCCCTTCCTGATGGATCCCCCCCCCCCTCCCCCTGCCTGGAGGCAGCCGGTGGCGGTGAGCGGCTGGGGAGGGCAATGGGACGCGGGCAGCGCCGGCATCCCCCCACCGGTGAGGCCAGGGCAGGCTGAGCCCCCCCAAAATCTAGGGGTCGGGGCGCTGGACCTCCACCCCCAGCATCCCTGGCAGTGAGACAGTGAGATGTGGCGGCCAGGCAACCCCCCCCCCCCCCCTCGTTATGGCAGCATCCCCATCCCACCACCGGCACCGGCACCGGCGCGGTTCAACAGCCAGGATCCAGCCCCCCCCCTCCCTCGCAGGTTTCTTTCTCTCTTTTCCTGGAACAATTAGTGTAATTAAGCAAAACGAATTTGAACTCCCAAGCGGGGATTTCACGGTGGCAGAGGCGGGCGGCCAGAGCCTGGTTGGCCGTGGCAGCGCCGGGATCCAGCCGGCTGCCACCGGCTCCCGGAGGTTTTTCCCTGGTTCCAGCAGCCTTCGCCCTAATTAATCCCTCCTGCTGTAATTTCTTTCCTTTTTCAGACAAAAAAAATTAATACATAATAACAAGGAAATTGCCGGCAGCGGGTCGCGGTGATGGCGGCGGTGCCGCGCGTCGCCCATCGCAGCCCCTCCAGTCTTGGTGATGTGCCGGAATCTTTTTTTCGAGGGGGATGAGTCACCTGCGGCCATTAAAAATGATTCACGGTTGTCTCCGGCTGCCGGATCAGATCCCGGCCGGGAGGAGGAAATCCCGCGCCGGTGGGTGAGCCGCGCGCGCCGGCGGCTGGGAATAGCAGGGGTGCTCCTTCTCGCCGCCCCCGGGGCCAACTGGGTGCGCCGGCCGGTGTGGCACGGCATGGTACGGCACCGTATGGCACGGTATGACATCGTATGGCACTGTATGGCATGGTATGGCACCGTATGGCACAGTATGGCATGGTATGGTGTGGTATGGCACTGTATGGCATGGTATGGCGTGGTATGGCACCGTATGGCACTGTATGGCATGGTATGGCGTGGTATGGCACCGTATGGCACTGTATGGCATGGTATGGCACCGTATGGCACAGTATGGCATGGTATGGTGTGGTATGGCACTGTATGGCATGGTATGGCGTGGTATGGCACCGTATGGCACAGTATGGCATGGTATGGCGTGGTATGGCGTGGTATGGCACAGTATGGCACGGTATGGCATGGTATGGCATGGTATGGCACCGTATGGCACCATATGGCGTGGTATGGCGTGGTATGGCGTGGTATGGCGTGGTATGGCACCGTATGGCACGGTATGGCATGGTATGGCATGGTATGGCACCGTATGGCACTGTATGGCATGGTACGGCGTGGTATGGCGTGGTATGGCACCGTATGGCACAGTATGGCATGGTCTGGCACAGTATGGCACAGAATGGCATGGTATGGTGTGGTATGGCGCGGTATGGCACCGTATGGCATGGTATGGCATGGTATGGCATGGTATGGCGTGGTATGGCACTGTATGGCATGGTATGGCACTGTATGGCATGGTATTGTGTGGTATGGCATGGTATGGCATGGTATGGAGTGGTATGGCGCCGTATGGCACAGTATGGCATGGTATGGCGTGATATGGCACCATATGGCATGGTATGGCACTGTATGGCACTGTATGGCACAGTATGGTGCGGTATGGCACTGTATGATGCAGTATGGCACGGTATGATGCTGTATGGCATGGTATGGCACTATATGGTGCAGTATGGCGCGGTATGGCATAGTATGGTACGGTATGGCACTGTACGGCATAGTATGGCGTGGTATGGCACCGTATAGCACTGTATGGCACTGTTCAGCGCAGTATGGCACGGTATGGCACCGTATGGCGCAGTATGGCACAATATGGCATGGTATGGCATCGTATGGCTCTGTATGGCAGAGTATGGTGCAGTATGGCACTGTATGGGTCCGTATGGCACCGTATGGCGCTATATGGCATAGTATGGCACAGTATAGCACCGTATGGCGTGGTATGGCACCATATGGCACTGTATGGCGCAGTATGGCACCGTATGGTGCGGTATGGCAGCACTGGGCTGGGGTCCCTCGGCACCAGAGGATGCCGGTGGTGGTCCTGGGCACCGGTGCTGGTCACTGTCCCCATCCCTGGCTCCTTCCTGGCCTGTGGCTCTTCCTCCTCCCGGCCTCCATGCCATCCCTGTGGCCATCCCCCTCCTCAGCTTCATCCCATCCCATCCCATCCCATCCCATCCCATCCCATCCCATCCCATCCCCATCCCATCCCATCCCATCCCATCCCATCCCATCCCATCCCATCCCCATCCCATCCCATCCCATCCCCATCCCATCCCCATCCCCCCCCATCCCATCCCATCCCATCCCCATCCCATCCCCCCCATCCCCCCCATCCCATCCCATCCCCCCCATCCCCCCCACCCCCCCATCCCCCCCATCCCATCCCATCCCATCCCCCCCCATCCCCCCCATCCCCCCATCCCATCCCATCCCCCCCATCCCCCCCATCCCCCCCATCCCCCCCATCCCCCCCATCCCCCCCATCCCCCCATCCCCCCATCCCATCCCATCCCATCCCATCCCATCCCATCCCATCCCATCCCCCCCCTGCACGGGGACCTCTCTGTCCCCTCCTCGGGGCCAGCCCCCGGCCCCCAGCTCCGGGTTGGGCCGAGGCAGCGCCCAGCACCCCCCGGCCATGACCCCACATTCCCCCCCCCCCCCCCACTGCGGGGGCTGGACCCCCCGCCCCCCCCCCCGCTGCCCATCCCGCATCCCAAACCGGCCGCAGGTGTCTGGACCACCGGGGCACCCTTGGGTCCCCATTCCAGGGGATAAACTCAGGATAAACCCACCCCAGTATGAGCACTGGGAGCACTGGGGGCACTGGGGGGTCCTCAGCCCGCTGCCCCCCCCCCCCCCGTCTTTCGCCCGGCAGCTGCGGCTCCTCGGGCGTGAAATAATTCCAAGAAAATCCCAAAAAAGCCTTTTCCCTCCCCGGAGCCGGTTGCTAAATTTGCCGGCGGTGAGTCACCCCCTCCCCGCTGCCTGCGCAGCCCCCCGGCCCCCCCGGCCCCCCCGTGGGATGGGCGTGCACCCCACGGCGACCCCGGGGGGTGGGGGTCCCCCCGTGGGAGCAGGGACCCCAGGGGGGCTGGGGGGGGGGCACCCGTGGGGCTGGGGGCCCCCATGAGACCAGGGACACCCCCCCCACCCCAACAGGGCTGGGACCCCCATGAGGCTGGTGTCCCCCATGGGGCCAGGGACCCCCACAGGACCAGAGTCTCCTATGGGGCTGGGGTCCCCAATGAGGCAGGGGGTCCCCATGAGGCTGCCCCCCCCCCAAATACCAGCCCCCCCCCCCCCCAGGGCTGGAGACCCTCATGGGGCCAGGGACCCCCATAGCGCTGGGGATCCCCCCCCGGGGCTGGGGTCCCCTCTGGAGCCAAGGGGACCCCAAAGGGGGGGTCAGCCCCCCTCCCGGTATGCCCCCCCCCCCCCCCCCCCATGGGGGGGGGCTGCTCAGGCACCTGGGTCCTCGGGGGGGGGGGAGGGGGAAGTGGGGTCAAAGGTCAGAGCATGGGGGGGCTTTGGGGGGCTGAAGACCATCCCCCCATGGAGCTGCCCCTCCCTATATGGGGACCCCCCCCCAGGGCTGTCCTGGGGGGGGGGGGCAGGTCAAGGCCCCCCTTAACAGCCACCCCAAGGCTGCTCTACAAGCCCCACCCCCCCCGACCCCCCTCCGGACACCCCATAGTGGGGTCCACGGGCTCAGGGGGGCTCGGGGGGGGCTGGGGGGGGGGGGCAGAAGGGCCCCCCCCCCATCCCCCCCCCCGGCTCCTCCTGGGGTGGCTCGTTAGAGGAAGCTGGTAGAGGAAGGGGGGGGGTGGGGCGGGGGCACTCCTGTGCGCCCCCCCCCCCCCCCCCGCACCCATGGAGCCTGGGGGCACCCAGCGGACACGCGGCGGGAGACCCCCCCCCGGCACTGAACTGGGGGGGCTGGCGGCGAGGTAAGGGGGGGCGGGGCAAACCGCCCAAGCCTGGGGCAGGGGGGACAGTGACCCCCCATACCCCGCTGGGGGGGGGGGGCACACAAGGACACCCCCTGATGCCCACACTGGGGGGCACAGGGCCCCCCCCATGCCTAAGGGCGGGTGGGAACAGCCCCCCCCCCCCCGCGGTGGGACAGGACCCCCCCCCAGGTTTTGGGGGATCCCCCATACTCAGGTTTAGGGGGGGAGGGGTCGCTTTGTGAGCCCCCCCCCCCCCCCACCAGCGGCCTTTGGGTGCCCCCTGTTGTGGGGGGACCCCCCAGTAATGGGGGGGGGGGGGGGACAGGACGCTTTGGGATCCTTCCGCCACCCTGGGGGAAGTGGGTGACGGTTGGAGGGGGGAGGGGACGATGGGTCCTGTGTCCCCCCTCCCCCCCCCCCCCCGCAGCTCCTCACCCCACACCAGGTGGTCCCGAAATGGGGGGGGGGAGGGGACTGGTTGTGATATTGGGGGGGGGGGGGGGGCGGTACCGGGGGATGGGCCCTGACCCCCATCTAGGGGGTGGGGGGGCTGGTTTGGGGGTCACGGGGGTCACGGGGTTGGGGGTCCTGGTTTTGGGGGGGCTCCTGGGGGTCTCTTCCGATTGGGGGGACCCAGAGTGCCAGAGTCAGGGGGGTCCTGGTGTTGGGGGGGGGGTCAGCACTGGGGGGTCCCAGGGCTCAGGGCTCCTGGGGGTCCCGGTACTGGGGGGGTCTCAGTACTGGGGGGGGTCTCGGTACTGGGGGGGTCTCGGTACTGGTGGAGTCCCGGTACTGGGGGGTCCCAGTACTGGGGGGGGTCTCAGTACTGGGGGATTCCTGGTACTGGGGGGGTCACAGTATTGGGGGGTCCCAGTACTGGGGGGGGTCTCGGTATTGGGGGGTCCCAGTACTGGGGGGGTCTCGGTACTGGGGGGGTCCCAGTACTGGGGGGTCCCAGTACTGGGGGGGTCTCAGTACTGGGGGATTCCTGGTACTGGGGGGGGGTCACAGTATTGGGGGGTCCCAGTACTGGGGGGGGTCTCGGTACTGGGGGATTCCTGGTACTGGGGGGTTCCAGTGTTGGAGGGTCCCAGTACTGGGGGGTCCCAGGGCTCAAGGCTCCTGGGGGTCCCAGTACTGGGAGGGTCTCGGTACTGGGGGGTCCCAGGACATGAGGCTCCTGGGGGTCCCAGTGTTGGGGGGGTCCCGCCCCCCCCAGTGGCTGCCGGAGCGGGGGTCCCCCTGCCTGTGCCGGCCCTCGGTGGGGCTCGGGGTGCCCCTCCCCCCCCCCATGGGTGCCGCTGTGCCACGGGGGCACCCGGCGGTGTCGCGGTGCACTCGGTGCTGGGTATCGCCAGCCCCATGTCGCGACAGAGCCCCATATCGCCACAGGGCCAGTGGGGGGTTTGGCTAGCGGCAAGCATGGCGTGGCCACCGTCACCACATGGCATGGCCATCGTGCCCGCGTGGTGTGGCCACTGTCACCATGTGTTGTGGCCACCGTCCCCGCATGGTGTGGCCACCGTCACCATGTGTTGTGGCCACCGTCACCCCACAGTGTGGCCACTGTCACCATGTGTTGTGGCCACTGTCACCGCGCATGGTGTGGCCACCGTCCCAGCATGGTGTGGCCACTGTCACCACATGGTGTGGCCACTGTCACAATGTGTTGTGGCCACCGTCACCCCACGGTGTGGCCACTGTCATCCCATGGTGCGGCCACCGTCCCCGCATGGTGTGGCCACTGTCACCACATGGTGTGGCCACCATACCTGGTGTGGCCACCATCACCCCATGGTGTGGCCACCATCACCCCATGGTGTGGCCACCATCCCTGTGTGGTGTGGACACCGTCACTCCATGGTGTGGCTACCATCCCCGCATGGTGTGGCCACCGTCCCCACATGGTGTGGCCACTGTCACCAAGTGATGTGGCCACCATCACCACATGGTGTGACCACCATCCCTGATGTGGCCACCATCACCATGTGGCGTGGCCACCGTCACCACATGATGTGGCCACCATCCCCGTATGGTGTGGCCACCATCCCTGTGTGGTGTGGCCACTGTTACCCCATGGTGTGGCCACCATCCCTGCGTGGTGTGGCCACTGTCCCTGCATAGTGTGGCCACTGTTGCCCCATGGTGTGGCAACCATCCCTGTGTGGTGTGGCCACCATTACCCAATGGTGTGGCCACCATCCCTGAGTAGTGTGGCCACCATCACCACATGGGTGGCCACCATGCTTGGTGTGGCCACCATCACCAGGTGGAGTGGCCACCACCACCCCATGGTGTGGCCACTGTCCCTGTGTGGTGTGGCCACCGTCCCTGTGTAGTGTGGCCACCGTCCCTGTGTGGTGTGGCCACCATCCCTGTGTGGTGTGGCCACTGTCGCCCCATGGTGTGGCTACCATCCCTGTGTGGTGTGGCCACCGTTACCTGATGGTGTGGCCACCGTCCCTGAGTAGTGTGGCCACTGTCCCCACGTGGTGTGGCCACCCTCACCATGAGATGTGGCCACCATGCTTGGTGTGGCCACCATCACCAGGTGGAGTGGCCACCATCACCCCATGGTGTGGCCACCAACCCTGTGTGGTGTGGGCACCGTTACCTGATGGTGTGGCCACTGTCCCTGAGTAGTGTGGCCACCGTCACCACGTGGTGTGGCCACCCTCACCATGTGATGTGGCCACCATCACCCCATGGTGTGGCCACCGTCCCTGTGTAGTGTGGCCACCATCACCCCGTGGTGTGGCCACCATCCCTGTGTAGTGTGGCCACTGTCTCCCCATGGTGTGGCCACCATCCCTGTGTAGTGTGGCCACTGTCTCCCCATGGTGTGGCCACCAACCCTGTGTGGTGTGGCCACCGTTACCTGATGGTGTGGCCACCGTCCCTGTGTAGTGTGGCCACCATCACCCCATGGTGTGGCCACCATCCCTGCGTGGCGTGGCCACTGTCCCCCCGTGGTGTGGCCACCGTCCCCACGTGGCGTGGCCGCCGCCGCCCCCCACTCACCGCCATCCCCCCCCCCCCCCCACCGGGGGGGTCCGCAGGGCCTGGTGCCCCGGCTGCCGTGCCAAGTGCCGGGGGGCTGTGGGGGGGGTGTCCCAGCCTGGGCCCCCCGCCCCGCCCTGACGCCCCCTGTCCCCCCCCCAGCCTGGAAGCAGAGAATGGCCCCCCGGGGGCGCGCAGCCCCCCGGACCCCCAGGGCAGCCCGGGGCTGGTGCTGCTGCCCGGAGCCCCCCCCGGCCCCCGCCGCGAGTCCTTCCTCTACCGCTCCGACAGCGACTACGACGCCTCCCCCAAGAGCATGTCCCGCAACTCCTCCGTCGCCAGCGAGGCGTGAGTACGGACCCCCGCCCCCCGGGACCCCCCGGGACCACCCAGGACCCCTTGGGACCACCCAGACCCCCTGGGACCACCCAGACCCCCCAGGACCCCTTGGGACCACCCAGACCCCCTGGGACCCCCCAGACCCCCCAGGACCCCTTGGGACCACCCAGACCCCCTGGGACCACCCAGACCCCCCAGGACCCCTTGGGACCACCCAGACCCCCTGGGACCACCCAGAACCCCTCGGGACCCCCCAGGACCCCTCGGGACCCCCAGACCCCCCGGGACCCCCCTGACCCCCTGGGACCCCTGGGAGCTCCCTAGACCCCCTGGGACCACCCAGACACCTTGGGACCCCCCAGGACCCCCCGGGACCACCCAGACCTCCCAGGACCTCTGGGACCCCCCCAGACCCCCCAGGACCCCTTGGGACCCCCCAGATCTCCCAGGACCTTTGGGACCCCCCCAGACCCCCTGGGACCACCCAGACCCCCTGGGACCACCCAGAACCCCTCGGGACCCCCCAGGACCCCTCGGGACCCCCCTGACCCCCTGGGACCCCTGGGAGCTCCCTAGACCCCCTGGGACCACCCAGACACCTTGGGACCCCCCAGGACCCCTCGGGATCCCCGGGACCCCCCTGACCCCCTGGGACCCCTGGGAGCTCCCTAGACCCCCTGGGACCACCCAGACACCTTGGGACCCCCCAGGACCCCTCGGGACCCCCCAGACCCCCCGGGACCCCCCTGACCCCCTGGGACCCCTGGGAGCTCCCTAGACCCTCTGGGACCACCCAGACACCTTGGGACCCCCCAGGACCACCCAGACCTCCCAGGACCTCTGGGACCCCCCCAGACCCCCCAGGACCCCTCGGGACCCCCCAGATCTCCCAGGACCTCTGGGACCCCCCCTGACCCCCTGGGACCACCCAGACCCCCCAGGACCACCCAGACCCCTTGGGACCCCCCAGGACCCCACTGGGACCCCCCTAGACCCCCCAGGACCAACCCAGACCCCCCGGGACCCCCCAGGAACTTCCCTAGACCCCCTGGGACCCACCTGGACCTCCCAGGACCCACCCAGACCCCCTGGGACCCCCCAGGACCCCCTGGGATCCCACAGATGCCCTGAGACCCCCACCAGATGCCCTGGGACCCCCTGGGACCCCCCAGGAACCCCTGGGACCCCCCAGGATCCCCATGAGACCTCTCTAGGCCCCCTGGGACCCCTCCCCCAGACTCCCTGAGACCCCCCCCGGGACTCTCTGGACCCCCTGGGAACCCCCAGGGACCCCTCAGACCCCCTGGGACCCTCAGGGACCTCCTGAGACCCCCCCCTAACCCCTTGAGACCCCCCAGGACTCCCTGGACCGCCTGGGATCCCCCGGGACCCTCCGGGACCCCCATGAGACCTCCCTAGACCTCCTGGGACCCCCGATACCCGCCCCGCCCCCCCCCCCATGCTGTTGTGGCCCCCCCAGGGTGTGTGCCCCTCACCCAGGCACTCTGCCCCCCCTCCCCCCACTGACAGCCCCCCCCCCCCCCCCCGTTTCTCTTCCAGCCACGCCGAGGACCTGATCGTCACCCCCTTTGCCCAGGTAGGGCTGGGGGGGTCCCCGGGGGGGTCTTGGGGGGGTGGTCCCAAGGGTGCAGGATTGGGCCCTGCACCCCCAATCCCTGTTGGGGGGTCTGGGGGGGGGGGGGGGGGCTGACCCCAGTGCTTAGGGTCTGAGTGATGCCA